>NW_010972438.1:616998-617268 GCF_000737465.1 Haliaeetus leucocephalus
GGCCCGCCGCGGCTCCTCACAGGCCGCGCGGCGGGTGGGTAAGGGACGCGCCCCCGGCCGCCTCACCGCGGAGCGGGGCCGTAGCGGCCCGGCTCTCCCCCGGGGCCGCTCACCACTGCTCGGCCTTGTCGCGCCAGGTGAGCGCAGCCCGCATCCCCCGGGCCGGGCCGAACCTCCCCTTACAGCCCCACAGCCCGTCCCGCCTCAGCGGCACCGACCGCTTGTTTACACCCGCCCCGACGGCGCCAAGGGCACCGAGAATGCGCATGG
>NW_010972438.1:617278-622154 GCF_000737465.1 Haliaeetus leucocephalus
GGAGGAGGAGGAGGTGGCGGAGCGTCCCGGTCCCAGCGGTGGGGGCACCGGCGCCGCGGCGGAGAGGGGACTCGCGAGGAAACGGGCCGCGGCCGGGCCCAGCGCCGTCCCCGGCGGCTGGCAGAAGGTGACCAGGCGGAGGCAGTCGGGCAGGACGGCAGGGAGGATCGACGTGTACTTTGTCAGGTGAGGCCGGGGCCGGGGCCGGGGCTAGGGGGAAGCTGCTGCCGCCGCCTTTGGGCAAACCGCTCCTTCCCCTCCCGGTAGTACAAGCTTGCACTCGGGCGTAAACACGCGTTCATGCCGCACAGAGTTCGTGAGGTGAGGTGCATAGCACGCCTAGGGTCATCTGTAAATGCTCTGTGTACACCTTCTTTGGTCAAGTCGCAGAAACTTGCCTAGACGTCACCCTGTCGGCTGTCATTGTCATTTGGTCTGGTTTTTTTTTTAAACTCTAGAACAGTTTTTTAAGTGAAGCGCGAGAGAATGAAGAAGTCATCGCTAATTTATTTTTCTTCCCTACCACAGCCCTGAAGGAAATAAGCTAAGATCGAAACGTGCGCTCATGGAGTATTTTCGGAAAACTGGGGAGATGACGCTAAAAGCAGAAGATTTTGATTTTACAGCTCCTTATCAGAGGAATACCCGTTCGAGGGTGAAAAGATACAGCACAAAAGCTGCGGGGACTGTTTTAGAGAATGAGGATTGTCAGAGTCAAGTGCAAGGCCTCAGTATACAAAATGGTGCAGAGGATAGAACTCGAAACATTCAGACTGAATGTGAACAGCTGGAAGATGTTACAACCACTCTGGAAAGCAAAGATTTGCTCATGAAAGGCATAGACCCAGAGGACTGTTTAAAAACCAAAAAAAAGGGGGTAGGTGGAAAAAGCGTTCAGGGTAACAAAACTGGAAGGACCTCAGAAAAGAGGAATCGAGATAATACCCAAAACAAAAGACAGAGAAGAGTATGTAACAAACAGGAAACTGAGTGCGTTCAAAATAAGAAAATCTGTAGAAAGACAGCCCTGTGTGTTGCTGATAGTCAGGGCATAGATGGTCAGAATGCAGACCCTATGGATGCAGGAAAAGCTCTGTTAAGAATGTCCAGGTCACGGTCAGTCACACAGCTAAGGTCAGTGACAGCTCGCTCGCAAAGGGAGTTGGAGAGCCTGGCAGAGGAGGAATGTGTGGAGACGGGATCTAATGTCACATCTTCTGCAAAATCTGAGGAGAAAACCAACGGATTGAAAACAGGGGAAGAGACAGACCGAGGGAGTCCAGGTAACTAGGATTTTAAATCTGACACTGAAATGTATGCTAATGTCTTGCAGCCATGTGACGAGACAAGCTTCACAGCAGTTAAAATGCCACCAGGTATATCTGTGTTTTTGAGCAGAATGTGATCCTAATGTTCTGCCAGGGGTTCTCCTAACTATACAAGTAAAATACTCTGTTTCAGGTCAAGCTGCTTTGACATCTGAATCCGTCTCATTTCTTTATCCAACAGCATTTAACTTAATGCAGACTTATTCACAACTGGAACTTACTCTACCAATCTCGTTAGCAGTATAGTATAATATAATAATGTTTATTACCTTTGCTGCACTAACTTTTTTAATGTTGCACAGTTGGTCAGCTCAATTCTTAAAAAAGGTGAGTTTTAGCTGTTTTCATGTGCTAGAGTGTGTGGGCAACATTTAATCCTCGGTTGTAGTTTAGCCTGTTTCCTTAGACTGTGGCAAAGTAACAGTTTACCTTCTGAAGATTTTTCATAGGGTTGGAATACAGAGGAGTACTGGAGTGAATCTAAAGCATGTTTATATTCTGTACACCTACGAGAAATCCTTGTGTTTCCATCACAATGTAAAGCGGAAATGGTGTATGAAACGTGACAGTAAAATACTTAGTTGTTTTTTTTCTTTTTAATGCTAAAGTATCGTTTCTTTACAGAAGAATCTATCCCACGAACGCAAGTGGATAGGAGGAAAACGAGTCCGTATTTTTCCAGTAAATACAGTAAAGAAGGTATAACATTCTTTGGGGAAATAAATCTTTTTTTTTTATCGGGAGAGGAATAGGATGGCTCAAGATCAAGTGATGTTATGGAAGATTTCTTCCAGTTTTAGGCAGGCCATGCTTAGGTGGCATCAGAGAGCTCGGCTTACTGCACTAGTCCTGATCCTGTCCCGTTTTAAACCTCGGTGGTTTGTGTCTCACAAACAACCGTTAAGGCTGGTATTAAATGCCTTGGCAGCTCTTTCAGCAACTGTGAGGTGATGAGGTGAATGGCTTTGGGGAAGTTCTCTTCAGACCGCTGAGGTGTTTCTCCTGTCAGGGGGAAAGCTGGTACCCTGCGGGTGCTGCTCTGTACCCGCACAGGAGCGTGGTGGTGGCTGGGGAGGGCCTCTCTCCTCAGAAAATGTATGTAACGTGGAACATGGGGGCACACACAGGCAGCCTGGACTCTTACTGAAGTCTGTACTAGGGGACGCATGGTCCCTTGCATTTCTGTAAAATTTGTGTGGGAGCTGCCATTGCTCCATCCACATATAGTGCCCCCACAAAGATGAATCTGCTTCAAAAGGTCTTCATTTTTTGTTATTATTTTCATTCAAATAGGTAAGCCCATCCTTTACTGCCCAATAAATTTTCCTGTATTGCCTCTGTGTACAGCTCCCAGCCCACCTAGAAGGAAGGCCTTCAGAAAATGGACTCCTCCACGTTCTCCTTTTAATCTGGTCCAAGAAACGCTTTTCCATGATCCGTGGAAACTTCTTATTGGAACCATATTTCTCAATAAAACTTCAGGTAAATAGAGTAATACAATTTCATGTTGTATAAATGTTGGGGGGGTGGTATAGGGTCAGAACAGTTGCTATTTTTTAATGGCATTAGTGAAAGAATAAATGTGTATTAATTTGTGTCAGTGTAAAAAAAAAAAGTCTTTAATTTGTAACTCTTGCCTCTGAAAAAGCTCACTGCAAAAAGCATACATAGATAATCAAAAAAGAGAATTGCCCGCACAGCCTTCTGTTCATGATGGTTTCTTTCACTAGGTAAAATGGCAATTCCTGTGCTCTGGGAGTTCCTGAAGAAGTATCCTTCTCCTGAAATAACCAGGACTGCAGACTGGAAAGAAATGTCGGAGCTGCTCAAACCTCTTGGCCTCTATGAACTCAGAGCAAAAACTATCATCAAGTTCTCAGGTAGGTTTTCCTGAATATGTCTGTGGAATGGTCTAAATTATACTAGCAGGACAAACAGCACTATTTTCAAACAGTGCTCTGTGACTTTTCCTTCTCTTTGGCAAATATTGGTGGTGGCTTGTTTTATGCAACTTTGGGATATGTTGGTCTTACATATGCAAAGCAGCTGATCCTGTTGTCTTAACTGAGAATGAAGTAACATACACATAATGAGTTCTGCGAGAGACTGTTGTCAGGGAGACTTCTTTGAGTGGGAAAAAATATGAACACCTGCAGGACTGGTTTTGCGTTTTGCAGCACTGTGATAAGGTGACTCTGCTCTGCTTTGCATCAGGTGACCTCCAGAAGGCCCATCCGGCCTGAATTTTTCTGTGATTCTGATATTTTCTATACTTAGAATAAAAGTCCTCTGTGGGTTCTGAGGAGAGAAAGGTAATTAAGACTCGCCCTCAGTGATGTGTTTAAGATGCACCCCATAGGGATTCCTCACCTACTTTGACTGGGAAATAGCTAAAACTTGTGTTTTTCATTTAAAATGTTCCCAAGTGGAGACGTGTTACAATAGCAGAGAATCGGGAGTTTGTCCAGAGTTGCTTTCTGCGCCCTGCCTGCCTGCAGGCAGTGGAGCCTGTGACCCTGCGTTGCAGATGAGTACCTGAGCAAGCGCTGGAAGTACCCCATCGAGCTGCACGGCATTGGGAAGTATGGGAACGACTCCTACAGAATCTTCTGTGTCAACGAATGGAAGGAGGTGGGTGGTGCAGCTGCAGTGCCAGGGCTCGGTCTGCGGCCACGTTGCTGGTGTTGCTGGGCTTGTACCTGTGGACTCCCTTGGGTTAAAAAAAAAAAAAAAAAAAGGCAATTTTTATGTCTTGAGTAGGTTGAATTCCCAGAGTGTACCTTTTACAGGTCTGAACCTGTAAAGGAGGACTTGGGCCACCTTGATTCCACCCCCCCGTAATTCTCCACTTTCACTGTGTTCTGTTTCTTATTTCCTTGCTGTGCGGGTGAGAGTCTTTTCCCTGCTCTGGTTAAGAACCGGGTTCCCTACGTTTCCTGCCAGCCAGATCCTGGCATCCCTCCGTGATCGGTGCAGGTGGGGCCTTTGCCGTGCCGGGATCCCCTTGTGGTGGGTGGCTGTGAGGGGCAGCTGAGGGGCCATTTTGCTCTCTGGCATAGGGCCCCCCTCCCGATTCACAGGGGTGGGTGGTTTTGGGGCTGACCCTTAAGCGGGGGTCCTGAGCTGGGAGGGAAAATAGGTCAGGGTGGGGAGGTGATGTAAGAGAAGGTATTTCGGTAAACGTTAACCCCTTTCTGTGTGCTTTAGGTACAGCCGCAGGACCACAAGTTGAACGTGTACCACGCATGGCTCTGGGAGAACCGGGAGCGGCTGAGCATAGACTGAGGAAGGCCGGCCACCCTCCTCCTCCTCGCCCACGGTGCGGTGCGAGGGTCCTTGCGGTGCCGTCCAGTCCTTGCTGTAACTATTTGCGGGACGTTCCCCGCTCCGCCCATCGCCGTAGTGAAGTGTTTAAAGTCTCTGTCTATTTTTAATAAAGGTTTCCCGGTTTGGCAGCGCCTGGGCCTTCCAGCCTGCGCGGACCCCCCCGCAGCTCCTGGCCGCTGACCCGCCCCCCCGGGGGCGGGGTCTCGGCCGCGGGGGCGGGG
>NW_010972438.1:622164-627918 GCF_000737465.1 Haliaeetus leucocephalus
CGGGGGAGCCGCCGGGCCGCAGCCGCCCGCCAAGCCGCCCTCTGCCTCAGCCGGCTCTGCTCGGCAGGACCCCCGAAACCGCTGCCCGGGCCCGGGCCCGGGCCCGGAGGCAGGCCCGAGGAGAACGAGCGCCGGTGCTGTCCAGCTGAGTCCCAGCTGGCGGCTGTAACGAGCGCGCCTGTCGTCACCCACGGCGCCTGTTGTCACCAGCGAGGGTTTGACCGATGTCGAGCCTTGGATCGCTGCTTCGAACCACATCACCCAAAACACAGGCGCCCAACACCCTGCTCACGGCTGAAGGCAAGCGGGCTCGGCCCAGCCATGTCCAGGCCAGGGGGCGTGTTATTTTTGTGCCACCGATGGCAAAAGCAGCTGCTCCCTTTCCCAAGCCAACCCGGGCCACAGACTCCTGCCAGCTGCCTGCTTTGCAGCTGCTCCCAGAGGGAGGAGACAGCCTCGGGTCTCCAGAGATCGCCTCCGATGCTCAAGGTGACCCACAGAAGCTGGCTTGGGTTGAGGAGAGGAAGCAGCTCCGATCTCAGCTGGAGAGCATTGCGGATGTAGGAAAATGGCTGATGGGAAAGCCTGCCCGTAGCAGTCAAGAAGAAAGAGTCTGGGAAAGAATAAAGGTGTGCAGAGCAGACAGAAGGGCTGAAAGCAAATCGGCCATGACCCGCAGCCTGGGGGTGCTGTCTGTAAGTGCTGTTACTCTGTCCTTGGGATCGTTGCGCTGCGTCTCCTCAGCCCCTGCTGGCGTGAGGATTCTGGGTAACGGTGGTCTCGGGGTATTTTCCACTCTTTTTCAGCGCTCACCATCAGCAAGTGGCCAGCCCTGGCAGGGAGGTCACCCTCCCCTTATTCGTGCACCATACCCCCCAGCTCTTGTCACGCTGCATAACCTCCTGCGCAAGCAGAAGCTGACTATGGTGGATGTGTTCAAGAGGGCTGGTACGGACAGGAGGAAGATCACAAGAGCAGACTTCATTCATGTCATCAAAGCGGTACGCAGGGAACCGAAAAGGCAGGAACTGCTGCAACTCTGCTGTATTTTCCCACGTGCAAACCCAGAGTGGTTTCCGTGGAGCAAGTTTTTGTGATGACTCTGTTGTTTTGGTTTTGGTTGCCAGACCAAAGTTCCCATCAGCGACAAGGACCTGGAGACAGTGATCATCTTCCTGGCTTCCTCAAAGACGGGAGATTTTATAAGCAATGAAGATCTGATTCAATGTCAAAAGCAGTGGCTGGAAATGACGAAAGGACAAGGCAGAAAGACCAAAACAGGTAAGAGGAGAGCACTGTGCTGGGAAAGCAGCCCTGTATCCTTACTGATGGGAAATACCGAACTGCATCCAGAATATGGTTCTCTGAGACTACTGCCCTGTAGCAGAGTGGACAGAAGGAGACTTCTGTTGGGAAAACCGTAACAGTCCAGGAGGTGTGCAATACTGTAGTTGCCCCAACTGCAGGAGACAGATTATCCAATCTTTCGGGTTTGGCTTAAAATGTGAGCCCTGAGGTTTAATGTACTGCACTGGATTTTGTTAGTTAGCATTAACCATCCAGTGGGTCAAAAGCAGACCCTTCCTCCAGCTGTTGGTGGCAGCTGGGAAACACAGGTTCTGAAGAGGTTATCTTTTAAAACCTAACCCAGACCTGAAGGCTTCTCATAGTACCTGTGTCATCCTAAGCTGCAGTTGTCACATCTGTGAGATAGGACGCATTTCGCTGCCCTTGCATTGCACTAACTGTTTTGCAGATTAAAAAGATTTTGTAAGCATGAAACACAGAACTGAATGTGGACAGCAAAACACTTTGGGAAACTGTAAAGCAGAGATGGGGACAGTCTGTAATATTTGTGTCTGAGTCAAAATCTAAAGGATGTTTTCATTCAAAGATCTGAGTCTGCTGAGAGTTCCAGTGTGCACAAAATGTAAAAGCCCTTTGCCTTAAAAGTTGGTCAGCCCTGGTGTTTCTGCTACTCTGTAACACAGTTTCTCTGGGCTTTTTGTTTTTTTGGTTTTTGATCTATATCATAGGTGTACAAGCACAGTTCCATACAACCACTTGCACAGCGGTCAGTTGTGTAACTCCTGCTGGGGGCAAAGCCAAAGAGATGAAGCCTCATGCTCCTACCGAGCCTAAAACACAGTTAATGCTGTTAGAAGCTCCCCCAGTCAACACTGAGCCAGAACGCAGATATCTAAGCTACGATGAAATGGAAGAGGCTGGAAAACAGTTCAGAGACAGGAGGCGATGGAAGAAGGTACTGTGTGTGTGGCAGGAAAACAAGGGCACCTGCATGCGCTGGTGAGCATGGGATGGTTTAGAGGACAGTACAGCAGGAAAGGACAGGGCAGGGAGCTGTCGTGAATATTAACCTCTTCGCAGTCGCTTCACCACCCAGGACTTGCAGCTGAGGTGTTAACAAGCCCTCTAAAACAGTTGGTTTAGCTTCTGAACGCTTTGGTGAGACTAATTTTTTTTATGGGTTAATGGCAAGAAAAAGATGATGTTGAAACAATTTTCATGTCTGGGGATGGAGTCTTCCCGATCGCTGGGTTGACATGCCCATTGGACTGTGATTCGTCCCACAAGATGCTGATAAGCATTTTGTCCTATTCAGTTATCAGGGTCAGTGCAAGATGATCAAACAAAAGTGTAACACCGATTCATTCACCCCAAAACACTTTATTTGGAGCATCTTGGCAAGTGCAGAGATGCACTTACCCAGCAGTGCTAACCAGGACCTGTCCTTGATTTGTAGGATAAAGATGGCCTGCTAGAATGGAAAGAAAAGTGTCGGCTGGTGAGATCTGGGGATGCAGCCGTTGATGAGCATTGCCTGCCGTCAACTGCAGAGGGTGACTTGGGAGCACTGGTGGACCAGTACCGCAGGGATTGCTTCCTGAGCTATCTGAAGAGCCTCAAGCTGTGCAGAGGACCCAACAGTCGTCTCACAGAGCTAGTGCTGCAAAAAGGTAAAGCAGAGACCAAAGGCTTGATGTGAATGTAGTAAATCTGACACGCTTGTGTCTCTTCCCAAGCTCAGAAACAGGGCTCCTGTGGGAGGGGCTGCTGCTGAAGCGTGTTTGTAGCCCTGCATGGGAATGGGATGCTGCTGACTGGGATCAGAAAACAATCATTAGGGCCAGAGCAAGGCTAAGATAGCAAAGGATGCTACAGATAAGTGTCTGGGCACTACAGATCGGCATCTGGGCACAGCAATGGCCCAGTGCAATACCACAGCTGGCTGGGCAGGAGCCTGGCGGCCAGGGCCCCATCCCATTGCCCCTGGGTTGGTAGGCAGGTTCAACCAAGAGTCTGCATCATCAGGCAAGTTCATGGTGCTGTGTCAGGTCCAGGGTCAAGCCGGGAAGTCAGTCCCAGTCAGTCAGGACCCAGGCACACACAGCTGTGGCTGAGCTGGAGACTGCTACACCGCTGTGTAGTTCATTGGGACTGAAGGGTGACGGCTGAGCTGATTTGGGGCTCCTGGGCCTGTGGGAAGGGTCCTGAGTAGAGCCAGTCAGGGCCATTAAGTCCTGTTTGCGCAGTTGGGGCTCTCACACCTTCCTCCTTTTGCACTGTGGCTGTATCCCCTCCTGGGCAGTGTCGCAGACTAGAATAGAGATGATCTGGATTGGATGGGGAGGGGCAGCTGGGGAATGGGCCCAGAGCAGCAGGAGAATTCAATGGTTTTCTTGGGTAAATGCATTCAGCATCTTCTGTCCTCACCCCATTGCTGCGTGGGGCGAGGCATGACTGTTTTCTTTTCACTGTGCGCTTTGCCAACAGCCCTGCTGCACCCGGGTGACAAGGTCATCAGAGAGGGTGAAGCTACAAGGCAGATCAGGCAGCCTGGAGGATCCTACACCAAAGCACGTGATCCCACTCCATCGCCTGTGAGCACATCCAGGTCAAGAACTGCATCTGGAAAGCAGGCCAAAGAGGCAGAAAATAGGTTTGTTGAAAGAGGGTTTAGGATCTCCTCCTGCTGCTGTGTCACTCCGCTGTGCTCGGTCCCCACCGCATCAGAGGTGGTACCGAGGTGCTGGAGTGAAACATCAGGGTGCTGCAAGGGAGCAGCCAGTGACAGCGAAGAGGCAGAGTCTCCCCTCGGCTGCATGGCTGCTTCTGTATTTCAATGAAGTCATCAGGTTGCAGTGGTGCTGGTGAGCGGTTTGTGGTGCCTGGCAGGAGCATTATGGTCTAGTTGGGTCTGGTTCTGTACCCTGAACTTGCAGAGAGCTACAGAGGTGACAATCTTCTCTCCTCAGAAGGTCCTCCTCAGACTGACCCTACACTGTCTGAAATTCACTCAGAGAATATTCTTGTGGAAGAAAGACAATCCCAAAAAATCGAGCTTTACTCTTCGATCTTGGGTGGCCTTACAGCTGCAGCTACCCTTCTCTTGTTATACTGACAACACTGCATTTCAGTTGTTAAAACCTAACATCAGAACTTCTCACAGCCATTTGCATGGGTTGGTTTTTTTCAGAAAGCAGTAAATAGCACTTTGAAAACAAAAGCTCTGCTCAGGTCTTAAGTGACTGGGACGCCCGTTTAAGAAGTGATGCCTTTGTTCTGAGTTTACCCTGAACATTAGAGGAGTACAAGAATTGGTTCTCGGAGGCAAGCAGCATGGTCCCACCTTCCTCCTGCCAGACGAGGGCTGCCAAAGTGGCAAAGAACTTCCACCTTCCAAAAATTGAACAGTCCAAACTGTTTGGATTGGTGGAGAAACTTTTAGAGGGAAAAAATACAGCAAAGTAGAGCACAACTTTGTTATCTCAGTTAAAGGGTGTTTAGATACTGCAGCGATGGGCAATATGTCAGCTCTTAAGACAGCTTTGCAAGTTGGCATTTCTAATGTAAATAATGTGTAATAATGACAGAGATACCTGATTTATGCAGCACGTATTTGGATCTAACACAAGGAAAGCTGGATTAAAATTCTCTTCAAAAAGGTCATTTGGCAGCCTAGTTTGAAAGGCTGGCAGGTTGAATATGCTGTTGAAGGGGGTCATCATCTCAGTCTGTTCAAACAAAAGCACTCATAACTCTAATCTTGAAAGGGCACGGGTCTGGCAGAGCTTCCCAGAGCCTGGAAGCCCTGGTAGCTGGTTCTTGTCAGTCTCGCTTTTGCCATTCGTAGCAGCAGCAGTGAAACCACCCAGAGTTTTATTTCGTTAAAACACGTTCTTATCTTTTTTTTTTTTTAGGCGGTTTCAAAGGAATAAAATGCAAATGAAGTTTGCGCACGTGAGCAAGTCAAATGACAACAACTTCTGGCCGGGTCATCTTCTGGACAAGATACACCTTTACCTGCCCGAAGCGGAGGCCGGCAGGGCGCACGCCTTGTTCAGCTACGTCCCTTCGACCAAGCCCGTCTGTCCGGGCCTCTACAGCCCCGAGCGCCGCTGACTCTGGGGAGGGGGGCTGCTCGACCTCCGGCCGTGCTGCCGTCAGCCAGACCCGTTTCTTCCGAAGTTCTTCCCTCAGTGGTGCGAGACGCGAGGGCGGCTCGGCGACCCGTCGCTCGGCTCAGGGATCCGGGCCCTGCCGGTGGAGAAGGCGAAGGTATCGAGCCGTACGTCCGGGTTGAGGGTGGAGGAGCTGGACGGGCAGCGCGGTCTGCCGCTGGGCTGGCAGCTCCTCTGCGGGGGACGGGGCCCGTCTTCTCGCGGATCCTCGCCCCGGTCCCGGTCCCGGTCCCGGCCCCGCGGCCGCCCCGGCCCGCCGCAGCCTCGGCCC
>NW_010972438.1:627981-628409 GCF_000737465.1 Haliaeetus leucocephalus
CGCCGCCAGGTGGCGCCCGCCCGCCCAGCGGCACTGGCGGAAGCGGCGCTCGCCCGGGCACAGCCTGGCGAAAGTGACGCCGGGCAGGTCCTGGCAGCTTAGTAGCGGCGCACGTGTTCGGGGCGGGAAGCACCGATCCGTTGTCTCGGGGCGTCCCCGCCGGACAGAGCTCGCCCTGTGCCACGTCCCGGCGGCGGCCCGGTGCCCCGCGAGATGGCGGGGCCCGCTCTGCGCAGCCGCGCCGCCGCACTGACCTGGCAGGACCGCCCGCGTATCCCATAAGCCCCTGCGCGCGGCGCCGCCTTCCTCTCTCGGCGGGGCCTGCGGCGGGAAGCGCCATCCCGCACCCGGTGAGTCGCCATCCGCCCCCATCTGCCCCCCGGGGGCCGCTGGCCCGGTATGGCCGCCCCCCGCGGGCGCGCCCCCCC
>NW_010972438.1:628475-652313 GCF_000737465.1 Haliaeetus leucocephalus
CGGCGGCCTCTCGGGGCCCTTCGTTCCCCGGGCCTCGGCCGCGCTCGGGGTGCCGGCGTGCGGCCGGAGGAGGGAGAGTACGAGCCAAAGTCGTCGCTTGTAGCGTTGTCGCTACAAGGGGTGGGGCTGCGCCGCCGGAGGGGGTGCTGGCCGTGACCGGAGAGGCGGCTGCGGCCGGATCCGCCGGAGGTTCGCGTCAGGCGAGTCTCGTCGCTTCTGATCTCGAACGAGAGAACTGGCAGCGCTTTCGGTCGGTCCGTCTGTCTGCGCGGGGTTTGTGGAGCTGGGAGGGCTCCGAGCTCGTTAGGGCAGGAGAATAACGGGCGGGGAACGTAGTGCCTGCGAAGGCGGCCGTGGAAGCCGTCCGAGCTAGGCGTGACCTCCCAGGATCGCATCTGGAGAGCTTTCGGTGCTCTTCCAGCTTCGGAGGCGGGAGGGAGAGACACTGCAGATGAATACCCATTCCCTCGCTAGCCTCCAGAGTGGCCAGCGAGCGGAAGATAGTCTGCTACATGTGCTGTAAGTGGAGTAACGCATTGCCTTTGCGTCGGATTTCCCCTCTCATACTGCTTCTCTTTCTCTTAGGCACCATGCCTGCCCTCAGACCTCTCGTGAAACCTAAAATCATCAAGAAGAGGACCAAGAAGTTCATCCGCCATCAGTCCGATCGCTATGTCAAGATCAAGGTAAAAAGTCACTGGAAGTTCTTTAGGAAATGAATTCTGGGACAGTTGGGCGGTGTTGCTTTTAAGGCTGATGGTGAATGGAAGCATAAAGGGCCAGCGCTGAAACAGCGGGCCGTGCCGTAACAGCCTAGCACGGTGGATCTTCTTGGAGCTCGGTTTTGGCTAGAGTTGTTACCTTGAGGTGGGCATTTTCAGACTGATCTCGTTTTGTAACTATTAAATATTTTCTGCGTTTCTTCAGCGCAACTGGCGTAAACCGAGAGGTATTGATAACAGAGTTCGCCGGCGGTTCAAGGGTCAGATCCTGATGCCCAACATTGGCTATGGCAGCAATAAGAAGACAAAGCACATGCTGCCCACGGGGTTCAGGAAGTTCCTGGTCCACAATGTCAAGGAGCTGGAGGTGCTCATGATGAGCAACAAGTAAGTCTGCAGGATCTGTGCGCTCCCTGCCTCACGCAGAGCGGGGCACTGGGGCCGTGCACTGCCCATCCTCTAATGGCGCTGGGTCGGGAGACGGAAGGGCAGTGCAGTCCGGGTGGGTGGGTGGGAGACGTGGGAAGCTCTTGCTTTCAAGAGCATGAAGGTCGTCTTGGTTTCCTTAGTGCTGCAGCGCCGCTGGCGGGAGGGCACAGGGGGTGTCCTGGGGCTGGCAAACTCGCACCTTTGGCAAAAATACGACATTGTAGTGGTGGTGAACAGCACTGCACCTACATCGCTTTGATAAAGTAGCGATCGGGACTGTGGCTTCCTATCTGTTCAGACACAAGCCTAAACCTGCTTGCAGTCCCTTCTTTCAAAACAAAGTAATAAGAGCAATAATTAACACCATTTAAAAACTACATCTTACTGATTCTTCATTCGCAAGGAAAAAAGCAGAAGCGTTGATCTGTTGTGGAGGCGAGCTCCTGCTTCAGGCCAGAACGGGTTGGCCTTGATGAGGGGGGTGGGCAGTGCGTGGTTCAGCTCTCAGGCGGCAACGCATCTGCACGCTGCCAGCGTGACGGCTCCAGAGTGCTTTGCCTTGGCTGCTGCTGGCGCTGTTGGGTTGAGCCTGACGCGCAGTCTGTTTCCAACAGGTCATACTGTGCAGAGATTGCTCACAACGTGTCTTCCAAGAACCGGAAGGTAATTGTGGAGAGAGCTGCTCAGCTCGCCATCAAGATCACCAATCCTAACGCCAGACTGCGCAGCGAGGAGAATGAATAAACCAGTTTCTGCATCTGAGATGTATTTAATAATAAAGTGTAAAAGCAAACTGAGGTGGATGTTTTGAATGGCTGAAGGGAAAGGTGTGGGCTTGCTGCCTGTGTGCAGAGGGGCAACAGCTGCTGCTGGGGCTCAGCAGACAGTGGTGTGGTTCCCGGTGCAGCCACTGCGTGAGCCCGGCTGCCCAAGGGCGGACTCACAGGAGTGCCTGCGCTCGTGGTAGTGATTTGCAATGTCACCATGATAGCTAATGAATTCAGAGGTGCACAGAACTTCAAGTATATTTTTATTTTTTATACCACTCAAACAATGGATGTTCTTTCACGCGGTACTATAAATATTTTTCACATCAACCACTCTGTCAGAAAAGGAGAAATGGAAGCTTATTACAGCTCCATGGCTACCAGAAGCGTGTCACGGTGGCCTTGTTCTCTAATTTGCTGTTGCATCTCTTAAGGCTTTTTTTTCCCCTATGCAAAGCAGGATTTGAGGTTGCAAACCACAGAAGGGGTAGTGGGGGCTGCACCTCTGGCTGCTGACTTCCACTTCTCTCCCTTCTGTGATGTTAAAACACTGAACACCAGCTTTCCTGCCAGTGTCCACTGCTGTTCAGTGACCAGAGCTCAGCACAGATCAGTGCCTTTGTGGCTGATTGCTCAACACAAACACTACACTGCTTGAAAGGGGAAACAAGCCAGAGTTAAATGCCAAGAAAAGCTTAGTGTAAGGTTTGTTACCATAATGCAATCAATCTCTTCTGGAAGACGGCTGGTTGAGGTATTTTGCAGTCAAAACTGTAAAAATGGAAGCCAAGCAGGATAGCTTTGTATCACCCAAACACCGCAGAAACACTGAACTATCGGGGCCATTCCGTGAAGTGAGTGAAGCGAGCCCCAGGCGGAAAACCTGGGGAGCCTGGGTAACAAACTACACCCTGCAGCTCCTGCTGCTCGGCCAGCATGAGTCTCCGCTTCTTGAAACAGGGCCTGCGGTTGTGATGCTCATCAGTAATTGAAGAGGTGACTTTTCATTTTTAGCCATGTTATTTAGTGAAACAATATAAATATGTTCTTCAGGCAATTTGGGGTAGAAAGTGCATGTGCAGTGGTTAAAAAACCCAAAACTTTTCAACTATTTTTCTTTGTCCTGCAGTAAGGAAATATTTCAGAAAGTACTTTCCATTTTTCATGGAACCATGCTCAATTTCGATTGCTTTGTATGCCCCTTAAAAAGCTGCTGAAAAATTAGAATACTCGTCTTCCAACCCTCCCCGCACCCCAAGGACACATCTCCCTTATCTCGCGTATCTTGTTACACCTCAGCGAGGTGTCTGCTGCTTGCAAGCGCAGCTGGAACCAGCCATTTTCTGCTGTTGGTGCCCAGTGACTTGCAAGCAGCTGCTGCACTAGAGACCAGCTTGATGACATTCTCCCTTGGCCCGTCTGCAGCGTCTCCAGTTAATGCATTGCGAGGGCAGGAAGGTGGCGGAGTAAACAGGCAAATTTTACTTAGCTCACGTCCATTGCCTCTGAGGTGGGTAGGGAAGCAGAATCTTTCTGGATGCTCTCAAAAAGTGATGCCATTTCAGGATTGGATCTGATCTGAGATGAAAACTCGGCCATCACTGGACTTTTCTCTACTTCAGGGATGGTCAGGAGAGCAGCTACTGCTCTCATGGCAGATCGCTTCAGTTCGTCCTGCTTCTCAAACTCCTGCTTCACAGAACCGGCTTTTACCTACAAATCCAGAGCACCATTTTTAGTTGGCATTTAGGAAAGACAGTGCAGGCACAAAGAATCAGACACGCCAGCAGAGGCGGAGATGAGCAGATGATTTTCTAGCCAGCGGAGTATGGGGAGCGGGCAGCTCAGCAGCAGCGACAGGGGTGGCTAACAGCAGAGGTGGCTTTGTGGCAGAACCCACCCTGAGTGGGTCACACTCTCTGCCTGATCTTACCTTTGTGGAGCAAGTCGCCCGGAGTGGCTCAATCAGTCGCTCGAGCCGCTGCAGCACGGCGTTGGGACAGAGTGTGGACAGCCGAGCCAACATTATGAAAGTCAGCATCTAGACAGAGGAAAGATAAAACAGGCATTGCTTTGCTGCATTCTCTGACTCCCCCAGGCTTGGAGTGTGGATCCTCTCTGCCAAAGCCCATCTGGTCGTTCTCCCTGGGTGTCATGCTGTACCCACACAGTGGTGAGTTTCTTTGCACTTGCGCAAGGGGTTTTGGGAAGAGCTTTGGTCGTAATGGAAATGCACCCACTGGCAGCCAACCTGTCCCAGGTGCGTGTGGTGTGCTGTAAAGGGCTGACAGCCTTTGAGAGAAATGGCAATGTTCAGCCCAGAGATTGTGCTATTGCTGCACCCACGACTCAGTGGAGGTAAATCAAGTAATAGTATGAAAAGGATGTAGTGCTTCCTATTAAGCTATGAGGCCATCAGCAATGACAATGCTGATTTTTTTTAATACAGTGTCACTGGCCCCACTAAGCAAGTAACAATCTAAGTTTAAAGGCAGAAGGAACTTATTTTAGACTTTGGTAAATTTCCTATAAACCCAGCTACACCTGGGTTGCATTTTCAAGGCTGCCACAGTCGAATTAGAGCTAGACAATGTCAGGTGAAAGTCCGCAGCAGCCGCAGAGAACAGGAAACGGCATGGCAGGGGCACTCGATGCTGTGGTGACACACGGGCTCAGTTCAAGCCCAAGCCCCCAGAGAACAAGTAACATCAGTGATGTCACCACCCTCCAGCAGTTAAGGCACAGCTTCTACCCGAATGTCATAGTGATCCTTCAGTCCATCCTCCACATGGTTCAGGTACTCATAGATATCCAGTCGGTCGAGGCAGCTCTCCAGCAGTGTATACATGCATTCGAAAGCAGCTTTCCTCACGTCAAGGCCATCATCCACTGTATGCTTGAATGGCCCCATTTCTACCTTAAACAAGAAAAAAAAATACAGCTGTCACCTAACAGACAGGGTGACAGCTTCATCTCAGCTTAACAGGCACTGAGCCACTGCCGTACTGCACCCAAGGTGAACTAATGACATACCTCCCGGATGAGTTCCTTTCTGACCTTCGTTTCATTATACAGGCTGGGGAGAACTGCGTTTAGTAAATCTCGGATTAAAGAAGGTTTGTTGTGAGCAGCAGAATTAAACATGGCTAAAGCCACACGTCGAACATTCAGGTCTGGATCCTGAAGAGTTTTTAAGAAGTCACCTGTGGGATAAGAACACGCAGTCAGTCCTGCTGCAGTGTTTTAGAAGTATTTTAAAAGGATATCACAGTGTATTTCAAGAAGCCTGGTTACAAAAGCACCTATGGTAAAATAACTCTAGGGACAGAAACACGACTTTCCTGCATTTGGGCATAAAACCAAACCAGATGATTCTAGCTACCTCATCCTAAAGTCAAATCATAAGCTTTGGTATTCAAGGAAGTTGGGTTTTCTTTTTTTCTTACTTTGATCTCATCTGCTCAGACTTCTCTGAAACAGAAGGCCCAGTTTTATACAACAGACATGAGATGTAGGGTCCCCAGATGTAAGACCCTTTTAATGTAGGTTATATTTTCCAAGATCCTTGTCATGAGATGCCTGAATCGTAAGTTTAAACACTGAAGGAACTTATGCTCCCTAAAAAACTGTCACCAATAGAAAATAGCCAAGAGCGAGGCATCAGAGAATTTAACAAGGACTCAGGTGACAGTGTTGCTCTTTAATCCCAAAAGCAGAGACAGATAAAAACTGGATTAGGTGAGGTTCGCATAGGTGTGAAAAATCCCCAAGCTGCTAACGACACCTAACATCTCACGTTCCCAGCTCACGTTGCTGTTTGTGCTAGCATACCTATGCAGCCTTTCAGGAGAGCATCAATAGGCTGAGGCTGGTCTGCAATTGTGAATTTGATTGCAGTTACCACTGTGCTCCGGGCATGTGGAGAGCCTGCGATGAAGATGGAAAGAAAAAACAGTGAAAGGTCAAGAAATAATATCACTGCTGTAACTTTGTAGTACCCATTCTGCTCTCGGTCACGTTACACGCACGTTGAAGAGGTAAGAACAGATTTGTCTTGACAACCTCCTTGTTTAAATCCCACTCCCGCACAATCTCCACATGTGGTCTCTGTTCCTAACACAACACCCTCCTGCCCCCTGTGCCAACCAGTGCTCTTTTGATCCCCCCTTGCAGAGATCCCTTGTGTTTTCTTCTCATCTCTGCAGGCTGGCTTTGCTCCCTGTTGTTCCCACCAGCAGTTTACAAGAGGACTTTCCAGCAAAAGAAGGCATTTTCCCACTCTCACCATTGCCCTTGCCGTTACCTGACGACAGCTGTTTTTTCAGCCGAGGCAGCAGCTCAGAAGGATTCACCAAAGTCAGCTTCCCCAAGCATTCAGACACCACATTGCGCGTCCCTTCCTCTGTGCACTCACAGTGCTTGAAAAGCAGAGCCCAAATATCCTCCACGTAAGGTTTGAGGCCGTCGGCTGGGGAGGAGCTGATGACTTCTTTCAGAGAGTGCAGCAGGAGGTACTGTCTCTTTGGCTGGCTTCCGATCTCTTTCAGTATGAAGGGAAGATACTCCTTAAGATTCCCAACACTGATGTTCCCCAACGCATAGGAAGCAGCAGATTTCACCTCTTCGCTGGGGGAAGTGAATGCTTCCAGGATGACAGTTTTCAGCTCTCTCTGAGCACTGAGGTTTGTGGTGCGACCCATCTCTGCCAGTGAAAGGAAAGCTAGCACTTTAACAGCAGAGCTGGACTTCGAGTTTTTTACATCCTGGATAAACTGGTTCACCATCACAGGGGCTTCCTTTGGGCAGGCTGAAGAAAGGGCTGCCACGCACTTTGCGACAGAGTAATACGCCTGTTTATGTAACGTCACCGATGCCCCAGCTGAACTTGAGGAGTAAATAGGTGCAGTCAGCTGCTTCATCAGCTCTGAGTAACCCACGGTGGCCGTCTTTGTCAGAACCAGAGCCTGGAAGAAGTCTATGATGGCGTTCAGCGCCCCTCCTTGAAGCAAAGGCGAGTGGACAAGCTGAAAGATTTCAGCAAGAACTGAACTGCTGATCTTAGAAATGCAGGATGGATAAACCTTAGCCAAAGTAGTAAGGAACATGGTAGCCACCTGGGAAACATGCATGTCATTCTCAGTAATTAAAGCGGGGACCTCTGTTAGGACAGACTCTATCATGGCAGGCTTCAGGCTGTCACTGTAGTTCTTCACCAGGATGTCCAGAGCAGTCAGAGTGCTCAGTTTCAAGGCACGTTGATTCTTTCTCAAGAAGGAAGCTAAAATGGGGAAACCTTCCCCTAAAATGGGTCTCAAATCTATTTTAAGTGGAGAACTAGCAATTAAGGTTAATGCTTTGACTGTTGTCAGTCTGGTGATTTCATTTTTGAGCCTCTCCAGAAATATCTTCAAGGTTGGCTGGAGATCAGTGCTTAAATGGTCTCCCAGATTGTAAATAATTTGTCCCATACAGGAGATAGCACGCTCTTTCACCTCCTGGTCGATGTCAGCTGCCTTCAGTCGCTTCAGAGTACCAGCGAAAAGGTCCTTCACATAGGGCTTGGCATCAAAAGTGCAAGATCTGTCCAAAGGCCTGATAATTTTCACAAGTTGCTGAGTAACCAGCAGAGCTTCTGAAGTGATCTTATAAAAGGGGTCTCCAATACAGGTCACAACAGGAGGTAACAGGCTTTTGATATGAGGATGAAATACCTCTGGCTGGTGGTTGCAAAGAAGAACATGAAGGAAAGACAGCGTGTCAATCCTCATGTTGGAGGAGCTGGATTTATCGGCCAAGGAGAAAACAATACCTGTGCAAAGAGACAAGAATGACTGCTGTCTTATTGCATCAAGTGGTTTTTATCACACCCTCCTCCCCCTCAAAGAAGGACACAATTTAAATCGGTTTTCTTTCTTCCCTGTCCCCACCCAAAGGATACATGCCATTAGAAAGAGAGAGAGTTGCTCTCCTTGCTGTCTTTCTGCTTCCCAGTAAGCAGCAATTCAGACAGAACTGGTCTTTGTAGCCGTCCTGGATGGCTGGCTACAAAACTTCTTAAAAACTTAATTCGAAAAGTCATCCCGGGCTAAGATGAGAAGGAATGGTTAGTCAAGTGTGAGTAAGTATGACAAAATGGCATGAAATTAAGACTGGGAAAGCCTAGTCTCAACAACAGGCACTTCAGGCAGCAGGAATGGCCCTTCATGAGTTTTTCCTTCATTCCTCTGTCAGAAGTCTTAAAAACAAAACAAATCAAAACCAAACCAGGGACTCTATGTTTATCTAGTTTTACAGCTTCTGTTAGTATTGTTTGGAACATAACTGTGGACCATTAAAGATGGACTGCCTTTGCAGAAAGGAAGTACTTCCAAGTCCAATTTCTGTAGCACATATTTATGTTTCCCAGAAGACTTAATGAGAAATATTTACAACAATTGCTACCCCTGAAGTCATGCCTGACTCTTGGTTTGAATGCTTTTTTCCGATCTATTAATTCGTAAGAGCCCCAGGGAAAATCACAGGAGACTTTTTTTATATTTACTATACAGTCATGCCAAAATCAAAGACAGGACCTTAGCTTTATAAGCCTTTCAGCAGTGGGATGCTTCATGAGCCTATAGGCAGAAAGGCTCAGAGAAAAAGGTGGCAGTGCAAATTAGCTAATCAGTCAGTACAAATAATTTTTTAAAATGCCACTGCATTTTGTAAAAGAAAATGTCACTCCTGTTACTGATCTCAGCAGGCTAACAGCATAATTCCAGCTAGTTTCAAAGGAAGCTGGAATAGGCCATCCTAAAAGCACCTCTTCAGGGGACTGTGGAAGTGAACTTGATGTTCTTATCCTGGCTTTTGGTGGTGGTAGACAGAAGCCAGAATTGATCTGGGAGCACATCAGCACAGAGCAGAACTTGATGTGTATGTCCTGATGCTGATCACAGCGATATACAGGAATAATACTGGAACACGCAGGCAAGGAGCATATGTGTTAGGAATGGATTGAGCCAACTCTGCTCCTTCACCCGCAGACCACAGAGAAGTTTACCAGGGATGAGTGCAGGGATGTGATCTGCCAGGCAACCAGGAAGAACATTGGCCAGTTCTGTCAGGAGGCTGAAACATCCCTGTCTTGATTTGATGCTCTTTTCTTTGAGCTGTTTGTGCAAGGCCTTGACAATCTTGGGGACCTGCAGTTTGGAAAAGAAGACCAGAAAGAAACACATCAGTCATCCCAGATCCCAGGGCACAGAGCTAGGCTACCAAAGCAGCCTGCTCAGCTGAGCCAGAGGCACTAACAGCACAGCAAGAGAACTAACAGGGGACAGCAAGAAACTGCACCTGTTCACCAGAGAACAGACTTGGGATAGATTACAAGACAGTGCACGTGAAGAAAAGATACATGAACAGAAGAGTGGGAGGGGACGTTATTCTTCTTTTCCATATTCTGCAAACAGACTCCTAAGCAGCCCTTCCTGAAGTTGGTGTTATCCCCTAACACAGAAGCTTAAAGAAACACAACAAAATGATCAGACCGGGACACAAAGCTAAGGGAGCTTAGAGTTTGATGATTCCTTCCTGGTCTGCTGTTTAAGGATCTAGCCCCATCACTATACTTAAACTTGGACACCCTGCCAGCATTTCAGTGAAATCAAAAAACAAATCACAGGCCTGAGGTGCAAGTTATTTAAATAAATATCTCATACATATAAGATGATTAATCAGTGATGTAACTACATTTTGGCATGGATTTTAAACCTCCTGCTTCAGGGACTCACCAGTCAGTAGTAGCATCAGCCAGAAAAAGCTGCTCTCACAGTCACGCTATTCTATAACAACATGGTTATTTCCAACATTTCTTTTGTCTTCTTCTGAAATGGCATGTGTGGACCACCGTGTTAGCAAGGATCCTGGGCTAGGCAGAGTCCTGATCAGCATGTGTGGCTAAACTATTCTGACTGTAATTACTCCAGCATATTTCTGAATTAAAGCAGTGCATCAGAAAAATTGCTTCCACTATTGTTTGTTGGATCAGCAGTAATGTCCAGATCGTGTGCAGAACCACAGCAAGCTACCCTGGAAGCCACTGGCTGTTCTCCTGTAATGAACTGAGTTGCATACTCTCTTACGCCTACTGACCAGATCCAAACCTTACTGAGCTTCCAATGGCTTACACAATTTATTCGGTGAGTTTCCTGAGCAGCAGCTGGAGTAACTGTAAGGCAACAGACTGACACTTCACCCAAAGGCTAACCTGTCTCATATGCAGTCTGCAAACACGTGTCAGAGGCTAGTGGAGGCGGGCAATGCAGGTTATAACCTCAGCGCTCCTGCACTGGCTCAGCACTCTCTCCCCAGTAATAGCGGGAGACAAACAGTAAATGGTCAGCCCTCAGGATTTGGTCCCCTGTGGTTGTGTGCCCAAGGGCTCCTTCTGCTAGCTATGTTCTCAGGCTTAACTACTAGGCATATTCATCGGTGGCATGGTATCTACTGCTCTTCATTGCTTTCCAATTTAATCCAGCCTGGCATCTTCTCACCCACCTGGTTCTGAAGCATTGTCAGGGGAATGTCATCTTTGCCAGAGGCATCTGAAGCATGCAGCCAGCTCTGGATGGGCAGCGTTTGCTTCAGCAAGGAGATATAAGCGCTGAAGATGTCAGCTTTGACATTCTCCTCCCTCTCTTTGAATCTGCTTATCAAGACTGGAGAGAGGGTTTTGTAGAAGTCCTGCAGGAGATCATGCCTGCTGCTGACAATGGCTTCCAGGCACTTTGCTGCAGACCTGCGGACTTTCCAGCTGATGTCATCATCATCACTGTACTCATCATCGCTTTCTGGAAAGAAGACAAGGGAAGACAAGGTGCACCATTATGAGAAACTGGAGCTAGAGGATCACTTGATCCTCAGAGCTTCCCTCTCCAGCTCACCAGACAAACAGATGCCAATAAGTCACACATATCTGGGAACATGAAATTGTCCAGAATAGCCTGTCCCTGCAGACATTACTACCAGCCAGGCTGCCCTGTGTCAGATTCTTCTGCTCCAGGTAAGAGCTGACGGAGAATAAACCTTAATGTTACTACCCTTACTGGCCACTTCAGCTCAGGCATCAAGGCTTTTGTTTTGAAGGAAGAATGAAGTTCCCAGATTTTAAAGCCAAAAATATGTAAATATTTGTCTTAGCAATTCCTGAATGGCACAAAACAGTGTAACGATTTACTATGTTATTGGCAGAACATTTAACATATTCTCCAGAAATCCAGCCAGGATCTTACCCCAATCAGTATGAAAGTAAACAAAAATGCCTGTCTTCCAAGGAACTTGTTCTAACTTTTGCTCTTAGCTGCCATACTATACACAGCTATAAATAGAGACATTATGAAATGTTGTCTGTAGCTAACATTAAAGTACCCCTCCTATCTGACCAAGGCTCCACATCCACCTCAAAGTAAACATGATTCAGCAAATAAATGAAAGGCCTCTTTTGAAGACAGTATCAGATTGCTTTCACTGATGACTAAGATGTTTTTAGTGGTGGACCAAGATGTTTTTAATGGTGGCACTTTTAAGTGTTCAGGACTATAGCTGTGCTCTCTTTTGCTACACAGTAGCAAAAAATAACTAACTTATAGTAAAAATGTAATTGTGTGGCTACTAGGTTTGTAGGCTGAGTTAAGTTGCCCTGAAACTGTTACATTAAAATTTCAGGCTTTCATTTAAAATAGCAGTTAAGCATTTACCTCTTCCAGCAAAAAAAAAAAAAAAAAAAGCAACCAGCCTTGCAAAGGGGGGCTCAAGTGCAGAAGTACAGGCTCTGCAGCCTCCGGGTGACTGCAAAGATGAGCTTTGGCTGGCTGTTGTGCTCAGGAACAGTATGTATGTGTGGAAAACAGCCTTGTAGACAGAGAGATAAGAGGAAGCAACACAGAAACCGAGAAAAAGCTGCAGCCTGACAAAGCAGCATGGTTCTGACGCACCTGGGCAGGGGTGCTGGCTGCCACAGCCTGGAATTGCTGCTTGCTTGCCTGACCTCCCCTGCAACCACGGCAAACAGGAGTTTTGTCCAGTCTTGTAAATAAGTGAGACCACATCAAAGATTTCCGATTCCTTTTCTAACCAGAGTAAGCTACAAATGCTGGCTAGCTGCCTGGTCAAAAAAGGTAACACTGCATAACACCCCAGTAGATGCAGTAAGAGGGTAACAAACTGCAATTTCTAGATCTGCCTGTAACATCTTTCTTTTCAAGAAATCCCATTTTGTCAGGACCCCATAAGGAGCCATCTCTCTCACACAAGCCTAAGCCTACTAGAGCTAAACTATGAGGACAGACAGGAATCCATGTTACAGCTGCATTCAAACACATGGTGCCACCACCTGAAGTTTGGACAGGCCAGAAAGCAGGCAAGAACAACAGCGTTCACACCTCCCCTTGAACGACCCATGCGTATCAAGTCAACTGTTTGCAGCAGGGGTCTGAGGTCTGCCTGGCAGGCTGCAAGCAGCACCGGCACCTTTGGGAGCACAAGGGAGCGTTTCCAACAATCAGGATGGCAGAGCAGCTGCTCCTCAGGATTTCCGGGCATTATGCCTGGGTGCTTGCTGGATGTGCTCTAAGAAACTCCTGCAGTCAGCGGGCACAGGAAAAACAGTGCTTCCTTGGTCTAGCTCCCCTCTAAGCTAGTTCAGAGTTCAAGTTTCAGTGTTTTCACTGCCACCTAAGGCAGGCAGAGATCTGAGGACCTTTTCAGAAAAAAAATAAAACTAACAAACTCAGAATTACTGCTGGAACTTCGCACATACAGCTATGTTATTACCATTGGTAGTTTAACCCATTTAGAAGAACTGAAAAGATTGAAGCAGATCTGGAAAGTAACGTCACAGAGAGTGAGAAAGCAGGAAGGGTAGAAATGTTAACCCAGTATTCTGCTGAGCACAGTCATCCTCACAAGTAGGCACCTTGCTCTTCATCCTCCCCATTTTCAGTTTCCATCATCTCTTCCTCTTCCTCCTCCTCATTATCATAGTTGTAGTTTGGGTCAAAGGTGATGTACTTCAAACATAACCCCATCACATTAGGGATGTGAGGGTCAATTTCCTTTGGGCACCTATCACGACAAATAAAAATCCTAATAGTTAATGAATTAAAGACTAAGCCATTTTAAATATCCAAATAATATAATTAATCTCACAAGAATCCCAAAATGCTTCACAGACTATATGAACGTTTTGTTAACATCAGTTAAACCAGAGCTGCTCCTTCCTGCTGTGCACGAAGCAAGACCACATTCCCCTGGGGAGGATGCAATGATTTCTATAGGGGGAAAAAAAAAATAAATTGCCTTCACCACCTAGCTGAATCCTCCCTTCATGGGAGAAAACCTCAGCAGCTCTGTTGGGCTCCTTTTCCAAGACAAGCAGTAAATGTCTGATTAAACAACAGGAGAGCTGCAGCTCAGCAGCTCTTCTGCCTGAGCCCCCTTCCTGCCTCCCACTCCCTCCACGCACCCGGAGCGAGGCAGTTCCCTCTTGCTGAGGAATCCTCCAAGGACAAGGAAAACTCCCACTCCTGCAAAACCAATACAGAAACACACTCTCACATGTTGAGGTAAAATAGCTCATAACTCAAGCCCAACTCTGCATGTGAAGAAGAGATTTCATTTGTGAACCGGCCTTCCTAACAGGAATGCATGTAGGAAGGTACTCAACCCTTGATGCCAAACATATAAATATTTACACCAGGAGGATGCTGATGCACAGGATGGTGCAGAGTTGTTTCTCAAGGGCACACACCTTCTCACGAAAGACTCGAAGGCCTGAAAGCAGTACTCTCTCAGCTCGTCATCTTCCACGTTACAGTACTGAACAATCAGAGGAATTATCTTCTCCAGATGTTCTCCTGGGAAAGATAAAGCAAGCAGCAGTGAAAAATCATCCCAGCCTTCACTCATCCAAGCAGCTAACAACTCAGCCACCTGCCACTTCCTTCGTGTGCCTGGCAAAGCGTTCCACCCCTGGACCACATGGGCAAGGAGCCAGCAGCCCACCAAAGACCAGCCTTGCAGAGATTTTCAGCAGACAACCCCTGCTCCCTGTCTTCAGCCCCTTGTTGGCATTTCAGTCATGGAAAGAGCTGTGATTAGAGATCTTCTAGGACCTAATCTCAGCTCTGGCAGATGTTTTAGACAAGTAATACAATACGCTGCCCTCCATTTCTCCTCTCATTTAAAGTGGGGTGAATCCACTGACCTAATTCACAGAGGTGTTAATTCAGACGAGGGAAGTGCTGCAAGACCTTGAGATGATACCACTACAGAAGGGCAGCCAGAGAGTTACTCCGGTGTCCCCTCCCTTCCAAGTGGAGATCAGAGAGCCAGGTCAGGACCACAGAGGGAATAGCAAAGCACAAGCCACTAACACATTAGGAACAGAGCGAGCACACTTCTTTTACCACTAAAAGGAGCTCCTCTAAAATGCATGCACATTTCCAGCGCCATTTCAAGCTACTCATCCTACCTATGCGGTGTCCAGCCTGCCTACTGATGCCAGCGACACACTGAATGTACGTCCTGGTAGTAGAAGTAGACTCATTCTTCTTCAGCTCAGCAAGCAGATGCTCTGTGAGCTCTGAGAAGATGTTTCCGCTGCAGGTCAAGACAAGATGACCCAAGGCAATGATGGCCCTTTTACGTACTGCCAGCCTGGGGCTTGTCAGCTGGGGTAGGAGGCAGTTCAGGATGGAGGAATGGAAAGAGTAGAGTGTTCCCCCTAGTCTGCAAACAGAACAAGGCAGAAACTGAAAGTCAAAGCCTCAGAGAAAAAGCCCTCTTGCCAGCAAAAAATGTAAAAATCCTTCAGCTATGAAGACTTCACACATGTTGTGGGGAGTGAGAGGAAAAGGGTGGGTTTGGCATTTTGGTCTGAACACTGACTTGTTCTGTAAAACACAGGGAGAATTTGTTTGTTTCTGTCATGGAGGAGTTTGATTTTGATTGTGTCCTTCTGGATGACCTGGAGGTTTGTCAATAATTTCCTGCATGCAGCTGACATATGACACTGTCACTCTGACTTATGTTACAAAAGAAAGAGGCAGCCAGGAAAAAAAAGTATGTGTGATCAGCTCACAGGGCTAAAATAAACTTCCCTGCTTGGCTCTCTCTCTCTCTCCATTTGTTTGAAACTCAGCCTCTGTGGGATCCATCACCAATGTTACTGCTATTCCCAAGCACAGAAAGGCTCAGCATGTCATCTCTCATCCCTGCTGGGGAATCTGCTCTGCTGAGATATTGCCCAGTGGCAGCCAACCCAAATCCTTTATTTTTAAGTCCTTGTAGTAGGATTAGGGAAATACAGAAATCAAAAGCAAACACATACATGCAGCCCCCTGCTGGACATAGCTGCCAGAAGGAAATCCTTTGGTACCTGCTCAGCATATCTGACAGGATGTCAAGGGCCTCCAGCTGCACAGATACATCCTCCTGCTTGCCAATGGCTCCTGTCAGCTGGGCTGTGATCTTTTTGCACACATTTGCTGTCATGGTGGAGCCTGCAAGAGAGAGAGATTTTTCCCCACTGTCAGTTAAAAAGAAGTCTTTTTACTGCTAAGAACCATTCAATCCCTCCTACATTAAAAAAAGAAATCGCCACTGGGAGACCTAACCAGAAGAGCAGTCAACTAGCTTTTGTCTGAGATGGTGGCTATACACTGCAAACAGTGAAGTATCTCCCCCTGGAGTATGATGCTTTAACTATTTGGAAGAAGCTTCTCTTCTCGGAGACTGTCTTTTACCCTAAAATGCTCTGGCTGTCTCGCAGGCAGCTCCCAAGCCCATGCAATGCAGGGAGTAGAGCTGTGCGGGAAGTTTCTGGCATGTTTTTTTCCCGTTTTTCCCTTGAAAGTGTTCAGTTTCAACAAATCGAGGTTTTCTCGATAGGAAGAGCAGTCCTGACAGAAACTGTTTCTCAGCTCCATAATGAAATTTAAGGGTAGAACTAGATAAATCTGTCTCAAAATAATATATAACCCAGGTTCAAGAACATGTTGAGATTACAACTGCAGTCTAGAACCTCAATCTCCTACAGTCCAGAAAAATGTCTAGATACCAGTTTAGTCTTCATGCTGGGCCGTGCCTGTCCCAACACTGATTTTTGTTGTGGGTTTTTTCCCAGTTGGTTCAGTGCAAAGTATAAGCAGCTTCAAATTCCACAAAACTTTAAAAGGAAGGGACAATTGCTTCCCATGCCATTCTGAACAGCCTCCATGATGCAACAGAGACAAAGCAGAAGTGGAACATCCTAGGAGCATCATTAACTGCTGTACAACACTGAGAAAGGAGCCTGTTTCAGGCACACACTGTTTCTTGGACTATTATTTCAAACCTTCCCTTTGCTCCAGACAGCACCACAGCAACAGCAACCACACGGAGTAGGGCTTAGGGTGAAGAAAGCACAGGGGTAGATGTCCAGCCTCTCCATTTTGCAGCAAACCCACACTGCTTTTGCTGCCTTCTGCCCACACAGTGTCAATCCCAACCCTTAAGGAGATGACTTATCTGTTGCTACCCTAAAACAGTTTCAGTTCATGTGATGTACGCTAAATAAAGAATTCTGAAAGGATGGCTTGCAAGAGCTTAAGATTTTGCAGAAATTGAGAGAGGCGTTCAGCAAGTATTTGCATACCAATTCTAGCTCTCCTCCCAACCTAAAATCCAGCAGCCTGGCAGCACTGCCATGGCCGCCTGCCATGAAGGCACAACAGATACATGAGATGGCTGCAGAGGAAACTTAAATCTCTGGGAGCCTCAGGTATCTCCTGAATAGCTGCTGCATTTTGGGGTTACATAGTTCCCAAAGCAGGAGAAGCAGCCAGGGTAGCTGTGGCAGTCAGAAGACACGGTCCAGCCAGGCTGCAAACAGGAGGTGGTGCAGTGCTTGCACTGCTGAGATCGCAGAGGGTAGTGGCATTGCTGACGTGGCGACCAACAGCACTGCCAGACTGCCCGAACAGCAGTATCTTGGCACACACTGAATGCTTTAAGATTGCTGTGAACAGCAGTGGATTACTCCAAGAAGTCAGATGCAGTTTCAGACTTAAGTATCCTCAGGGTGACCAGCTCAAGTTTTCATTTAATCCCATCTTTAATCACATTGGTGTCTCAGCTTCTACTATGTCTCCTCCTTATTTCATTAATTGTCCTCTAGCAGGTGAATAAGAAATCTATAACTTTTAGGCTCTGAACTACACATTTTCTTCTGTGTGCCAAAGGCTGCGATTCCCTATTGCCTCAGTCTGACAAACAGGGACAGACATTTTACCTGTAGAAGCTGGTGGCAGTTCAGAGATGACTGTTTTCAGTCCAATGCTGGAGATATCCCGCAGCTGTTCCTTGTCTGATAACATGTTTGTACACAGCGTATCCACAATGGTTTCCACTTGGTACTCCTTCACTTTGCCAACCAGAGGGCCCAGGCTGTGGAAGGAGAAGCCAGTCAGAATGAAGAGGAAGAGGGATGCCTTCCACCATCAAAAGGGATGCTCAGGCTCACTCCTCCTCAAAGGCAGCTCAGCCTCAAGTGCAAATACTACCAAACATCAGCATCGAGTACCGATATCCTGCAGCACATGTTGTGTCCCCAGATTTATGTACCCTGCATTGTTGCCTCAGTTAACTCTATATCAGACTTCAGTGGATTTTAGATCAGATTTGTAGGAGGACATCTCACATCAACTACTGCAAACATGAGGCCAGTTAAGATCTTACTGGAAGGAGCAGCTCAGAAATTACGAGGTGATGAACTTCAATCAAAGCAACCATGTTACACAGAGTAATGGTAAAATCTACAGTCAGGTTTTGCAAAAACAACCAAACCCAACCCAACCATCAAAAAATTACTTTCAGGAGGAAATGCCAAATGGATTTTCACAAGCAATTAGCTACCTATTGCCCTCTGCCCTCTGTGTGAAAACTTATACTTGAGCCAAGGCTCAAAATTACAACAGAGGGAAGACTGCTCCCTTTCCCCTGCACTTTATTTTAACTATTATTATTAGAAAAACTTTCTGTGAACAACCTGTGTCTCCTACTGGTAAGTTTGTATTCAAATTTGTGCATAGAGTGTTTGTCAGCATTTGTTTGCAACTATTTATTTTTGTATCTTTACAAGGTCACTAGCTAAAATGTAAAGTATTAACTGTATTTCAGCAAGTCACATATTATGGCTTTCCTTCCCTAACCAGCTGCACTTAACTCTTTGAATTAAGCTAATGAATTCAAAATGCATTTGTTTCCTGTGAATATTCTGTATCCCTTACTAAGAAATTGCTGTTTCACAGACAGCAAATCTCGTTGCTAGAATTTTCATGAGAAGCAAACACTGATGAGTGGAAACATCATACTGCATAGAAAATTCCATCTTCTTGTTTTAGTGAACATCCACAGAAAATTCTTTGAGCCCAGTTTCAGTCCTAACAACACGTCACTCTTCTACAGGCTGAGTAGAGCTTGCCCATGGCTCCATGACCCACCAGTGGCGGAGATCCTTGCCCAAGCCCCTGTGGCTACGCCACCTCTTTCTCTCCCACTGAATGGTCTGCCCAGGTGAAGAACTGGGGCCCTAGCTTGCAGATTAACACCACCAGGTAATTCTTCATGCCCAAATCTAGAAATTACTATGGAAGGATTTGGGCCTGAACAGAGACTCTTGACAGATGGTACAGGTACTTTTCTATTTCCCTGAGTCGATACCACCTTGCAGAGAAGCAGCTACTTGCTGTAGCAGCGATGTGGCTGTGCTCCAATTTCTGTGCCAGGTACAAAATGTTAGTCACTGCTTCCTTGTTCCCTTTCTTGTGTCGACTAGTCAAAACTGAATTATTTGAACTGAATAATATAGATCTTTTCCTTTTGGTTCAAAAAACAATATGAGAATTGAACAGCTCCCTGTGATTCATGTGCAGCACAACTATTTTTCTAAACAGGGTTCTGGAGTTTTAAAAATACCATCATGCTGCTGTTCCAGAGCAAAAATATATTTAAATAACCAGTTCCTGAAGGTTTCCCAGTTCTTTTTTTCCCCTCTCTCAGCAGGCTGTCCACATAGCCAGGTGAAAACAGAAAATGGAGTGAAGGAAAGGACTAATCTGCCTCTTTGGAGCTTTGTTTTTTCTTTTTTCTACATGTTATACAAAAAAGAGGGACTAGAGGTTTTGGCTCTGTATGCTGCATAATGCTAGGGCATCGTCACTGATCCCTGGGGACTATCGTCAGTGCTACATGTCCATACAGCTCAAAAGAAAGGCTACCAGTTGCCAATGGAGTACAAAAAGAGACAGAGACACATGTAGGGCTTTCAGCATACTCTTTTTTCACTGACATTTACACATAGGAGAGGTTCTGCTCCTGACAGTCAGTGGTAAAAGTCCCTGACCTCAGTGGGAGCTGAACAGGACTGTCAAAACATCGGCCTTAATGACTTACATTTCCTTAAGAGCTTGTATGAGAAGACATGGTGCTAGCACTCTAGAATGTTTATTGCTGAACACAGTTTATAAAATTATTGTACAAAAATGCATTTTCTGTCTTCTTTTTCTCTCTTCCTTTTGGCATAGCTTCAGTAATGCAAACTGTATGGAACACCTATGCACAGGTAGTTGTCTCCCTGCTGGCACACCACAATTACCCCGACAGCATGCTTAACAAACACTATAAGCACAGTGTTTCCCAGAGTACACAAAGCAAATTCACACGCAGCCTTTTCTAAATAAGGCTATTCCTAAATTCAACAATGGCGCCAATAATAGCTGTTTAGAGTCTGAGTAGCTACTCCGAAATACAAGAATTAGAAAAGAAATACTAAATAAGATGACTCTGTGCAAGCGCAAGTAGTGTCCAATCTTACACCTCAACATGCAGAAAGGAACCGATGGTTATCCCTATTTTACAGGCAGGGACACTGAGGCACAGAGAAGCTAAGGAACTCATTTAAATTGAAAAAAAAAAAAAATCACAGATCCAGAAACAGGGCAAGTTTTTATGTAGATTTCAATCTGTGATTTTTTTGGGTGTGAAGTGTGATTTCAGCATTCCTCTGAAGAAATAAGATCATAGTTTTAGATGATAAAATCAACTGCAAGACCTCGCAGCAGTTTCCTAACTCACTCCTGAATCCTGATATGGGCTGCACAAATCCACACTTGGGCCTAATCCAACTGCCAGTGTCCTTCAGACCGTCACATTTCTCCTTTTTAGAGAACCTCGCCAACTGACTGGACGTGAACTGTTACAGGTACCTCCTTCAGTATGAAAAGGAAATATTACCGGTTCAATTTTGAGGCCTTCTCATTATCACATTCTGGATGAATTAGAGACTGTAGTGAGTATGGACTTGTTGCTAATGCAACCATAGATAAACAGCCAAAGAAATTTGTACTCTGTTCAGTGCTCAAAAATTTTGGTTAAAAAACAGAATAAACAAACCCAAAGCAGGCAGAGACAGGAACAGGGCCAGAAAAAGTCAGGACAATGGGAATCAAAAAGAAAGGGCCAAAGGTCACAGGGAAAGTACAGGGATAGAAGCAATATATGGTTAAAAAGAAGGGAGTATAAGATCCACAGTAGGAAAAAATAGAGGAACCCAAAGTTGTCTTTAAATGGCCCACCTTTCTGGAGCCCTGTGCGTGAACTGACCCATTCAATTTCATTTCTAGAATGAACTCTCCCATTTAGACAGGCTGGGGGAAAGAGACAGGAAAGAACATGTCAGCAGTAGGATCACTTCATCAGATGATTCAGTAATAAAGGAACCTTCTGCCTTTTACATTTGGATTAAAAAAAATAATGAAACTGAAAGGTAAAGCAACAGCACAGGCTACAATTGGGAGTCAAAGCTGGGAAAAAACCCAAGTACATTATAAACTTTAATGAAAATGCCCTCAACGAGCATTAGGACCTGAAATTCAAATGCCATTTTTGAAGGGCTATACATGTTTAGTACCATCTCTGTCAAAGACAGGACCACTGGGAAATTCAGCACTGGATTTCAAAGCCCGAGAAAGGAGAGGAACTTGATGACCAAAATTTTAAACTGGGCTTCTCTCTGAAGAAATAAAATCTTAGGCATGCTACTTTTAATATGGTAAGACTCATAATATAAATACTGAGCTACTTCCAAAATCACCTATTATTTCTACAAAGATATCTCACACTTTCTGAGTATCAACACAGAACGGAACTGCTGTGCCTGGCATGAGAGGGAAAGCCCCTACAAAGGAAGGTTTGAGTAAGGTGCCAATGCTGCAGGGCCAGGCTCCACTCTAACGCACTCTCTGCGATCTGTGGCAGCTTTATTATTGCCAGGGAATATGGTAATTACGGCTGAGGCTCTTACCACTTGACAGCGAGGTTCTGTACTTCCCCATTTTTGTCCTCCAGCAATTTCAAAAGCATTTTCACAACTTTCTTCTCGCTGTCTTCATCTAGTTTTATTGAATCTTTCTGAAGTTCCATCATCAGGTCATTGGTGGCCATAAACCTGAAAGAACATACAGCAAAAGTGGATTGGCTGATATACAGACACAAATGCACTTCCTTCACATCACTCTGTACAACAAAACTTGACAATTAGTGCTTGTATGAAAACACACTTTCAAAGAGTGACTTACAACCCTTTACACTCTCCCGAAAAATAAGGTGCAAAGAATTATTACTATCTTACAAATGGAAAACTCAGATAGAGGTAGCTGGTGAAAAGGCTTTAGCTAAGGAATCTGTGAAAATGAGAAATACATGTTTTCTCCTCTCCTTAAAATACGTAACAAGGATGGGGTAAACTAAAACTCTAAAATTGGCATCCAGCTTGCATATTTTTAACTCAGTTGCTAAATCAAAATGGTTAACTATGCTAGAAAAAAATCATGGTGTTTTTTTTTTTTTGCACCAATTTCCCGGCCTAGGAAAACCAGTCTAGGGTCTAAGAATGCACCTGCCTCTGTTTTCTCTGTCTTATTTAGCACTGATAGTATGATCCCACACATGCAAAAGTCCTAGCAAGCTAAAAAATGAAAAATAAAGTCATGACTCCAGACAAACTATACCTCAGAAGTTCCCTAGGCTATATTTAGATTGCTATGAGCAAAACCAAGCAAGTATTTACCATCCAGCTTAGAAGGAAAAACAAACTCCAGCTGACTGTTAGTCAACATAATTTTCTAACAGGGACAATGTCAAGATGGATACTGAGAAGTTCTGGAAAGTATCTATTTTCCTGGGACCAGGAAACATAAAAGGTGCTAGTATAGAAGTCTGAGGTTCTGAGAAACATAAGTGTGGTTGGTTATCACATATTAGCTGCTTTCTAATGTTAGCCCCAGCACAGGGATGGATGTCTAAAAGGAACTACAGAGAAGCTCTTCCCTCTCATTTACCAAATGACACCTCCATTTTAAATTAGGCTCTGATGTAATTCATTCAGCATGTAAGAGCCCTCATGCACCAGGACAACATTTGTGTCTTCAATCTGCAAACCCGTTCTTGAGTAGCAGCTAGGTACGTCTGGAACGAGGGACTGCTGTAGTGTTAGACAGCCAGCCTGAAATCCAAAATGAGAAAAATAGAGGGACTATGCCCTATAATGTTAACAACATGCAATCTATTTTTGATTCCGCAAGAGCTATTAAGCTGCACTTGCAGTTCAATGTCTGCATAGAACAAGCATGACCAATTATGGCCACAGGCCGAGCAGAGTCTTCTGCGGCAACACATCCAGCTGTTGACTCACTACCTGCTGCCATCCTGCCCACAGGACTTCAGAAACTGGCACACGGATCCATTTGTAAGAGGGAAGCCCATGAAACCTGCTCCTATAACTGGTTGTGCAACTGAAGACAGACAACAGGCTCACGTTTGACCGTGTGCTGGGAGGAAACGGCCCTGGAATACCTCTGTAACATGACACATGCCCTGTGTTGGGCACATCTTGTTTGGAGTACTAACCGAATATTCTTTGAACAAACTGTTTGTGCAACTACTCCATCACCGACTTCTTTAAAAAGTACCTATTTTAACATCAGAAAAACAGCAGCAGCCTCTGCAAAAATCGACCTACATTTAGGATATTACTGACCCCTCTCTTCTAAAAGGCCTCAAAATATCAAGTCTGGCACAAACGTTACCTTCCAGGTTGATACTGAGAGAACGATATGTTCATGGGTGAAATCCTTCATACTTGTTAGTTTTAACAATTTCTTACACAGCACCTTAAGCGTCAAGCCACTGGCCCCAAACCTAGAAAGATGTCATTTTCTTCTGCTGACATAAAGAGAATAAAAGAATCATAGTCCTGTTACGGAGGCATGTTTTCCCATTGCACAGAAATAGTTCTTAAAGCGACCTGAGCTCAGCCAATATCTGCAGCGTCCATCACCCAGGTGACACGGTTGCTCAGACTGGCGTCTCTCAGCCTTTTTAATGCACTGACCATCTAACCTTCTAGCGGAAAAACAAACTAAGAAGTGTTTCAGCATTTTTGCTATGATGTTCTTCATTTGCAAAACAAGTAAGAATTTAAAGTCTAGCTGTCAAGACTTTTATTCCCCCTTCCACTTTGCTCGTTCACTTCCGTTACGCAGCAATCTAGGCAAGGGAAGGGAACGTTGTTGGTTTCTCTGCACTCCCCCCTCAGCCAGAAGAACACAGTTGGCTTGAAATATTGCAAATAAACCCGATTAATTCCTCCGATATAGACACATCCTGCACGCCTGCAGCTGGGTTTTACCCGCCGGCAGGGTCGGGGGCACGGTGCCTGCTCCTGAGGCACTCCCTCCCCAAGTGCGAAGGGACCCCCCCAGCGGGAAGCCCCCCGCCCGTGCAGCAGTCCCCGGGTGGCTGCCGCCCGCAGGGCCCGGCCCGCCCCGCGCCGCGCCGGGGGC
>NW_010972438.1:652942-690247 GCF_000737465.1 Haliaeetus leucocephalus
GGGAGCCCCGGGGCACCGCGCCCGTCGCGGGGCTGCTGCGCCGGGCCTGAGAGGCGGGCTGCCCGCCTTCGGCCGCGCGTTGTCGGTTTAGTCGCCGGGCTTTGATGTGCGCTGTACTGGTTCTCGTTTCTTCCCCCCTCTCACCCCGCAGGTCTCGGTAATTAACACCGTGGACACCTCTCACGAGGACATGATCGTAAGTGTGCCGGGGGGGGCTGTTGGTCTTTCATGCAAACACCGCTCGGCTCTGTTGACTGCGCTTTCTCCAGTCGTAACACAACTGCTTTATGGCACTTTCTCATGAGGGGCGCAGAGCGCGAGGTGCGTGCCTGTATAAAGCGATGCACATGGGGTATCAGATGGAGAATGCTGTCTGATATCCCGATGTTTTACACTGTGTGGGCAGGAAAACATAGCTACCGGGGGAGGGGGAAGTGATTTAAAACTTCAGTTTTCATGCCTAGGCTTGTTTCTGCTCTTTTCTATGAAACGGTATGTGTGCATACACTAAGTGGTACAGAGCTTCAGCAGGTGAAACTGATTTTCCTTTGTATGGGTGTTTCCGGGAGCAGAGGTGTAAGTACGGGTAGGAGGAAACATTTCAAAGTAACTTATAGAAGCAGGGAGCCCAGTTAGATAATGAAGTTTCAAACATAAATAAGAGGTGTCGGTGCTCTTACACCCACTTTACATCTTGAGAAACAAAAATATGTAACTGGTCAAGTCTTTGTAGTCAGTGGCACTAATTTCCTGTCCTTTCCCAAAAATGGTATGCATTACTGCTCTGAATTCCCTAGATTACTTCTGCATAACGCTTGTATAGTTAGTGAAAACAGCAGTTGGGGAAATAAACGACTTAAGCGGCTTGTCTGCATTGTTGAAAAGCTATCCTTTTTAACCTGTCGTGTTGGGACTCAGTCATCTGTTCATGAATCTTACAGCTGCTTTTAAAATGTAGTAAGATTTGTTGCCAAAGCAGAACTCGTGTGTGCTGACAGCAGCTTTTCCATCACCTTGCAGCACGATGCTCAGATGGACTACTATGGCACTCGGTTAGCGACCTGTTCTTCAGACAGATCCGTGAAAATCTTTGATGTTCGGAACGGAGGGCAAATCCTCATTGCGGACCTGAGAGGGTAAAGTGTCATAAACAGGAGATTTCGATCTGTGGAAAACTTTAATATTTTGTCATTTTTGTCATTTGGTAACATAAGATGCATGGTAAATTCCTCCAAGGTAGTAATTATTCTGGCTGGTTGTTGCTAAACAACTCTTCAGAGCTGTGAGGGGGGACAGAGAGCCAGTTAGAAATAACACTGGGACTTTTTCATTCGTTAAATACTTCACACCTATAATTTTCAAGAAGTAAACTCACAATCCTAATTGCTAATATAAGGATAAATGTTTGGACTTTTTTTTGAAGGCAGTGGCTTTGTCTGACAGTCCTGTATGCTGTTTTTCATCTTGGCATTACTCATTCTTCATATCACTGCATTAATCGCTTAAGAACACCAATTTACAATGAGGATGGCTGTGAAACAGCTGCATCTGGAAAGGGTTTCTCTCAGCTTTTCCAAATAGCGTTGTTTCTTGCAGGCATGAAGGTCCCGTGTGGCAGGTTGCCTGGGCTCATCCTATGTATGGAAATATCTTGGCTTCCTGTTCCTATGACAGGAAGGTTATTATCTGGAAGGAAGAAAATGGCACTTGGGAGAAGACTTATGAGTACACAGGGCATGATTCCTCAGGTATGTGGGGTCTGGAGGTGGAAAGCAAGACTGGGGATGTGAGAGGATGCAAGTAAGATTGGAATAAATCCATCAGTGTTAAGGAAGAAAGCCTCTATCAAACAGATAGGGATAAACTAACGGAGAGACAGTAAATCTGTTCAGCATAAACAGAACATTTACGTAAGGTCATGTTGCTGGATAACCTCCTGTCCTGATTCATACGATGTTTATGTAGGAGTTGTTTTACAAATAAATCAGCTTGCAAATAAACAAGATGGCAGGGTACTGAATTCTTGAGGAAAATATTGTGTATGTATCCACTACAGGAAGAAAGTAAAAAGGTGGATTTTAGCATGCTGTGTTTTGTTTCACAATGGAAACTGTTTTGTTCAGATGATTGGTCCTCCTACATGCAGAGCTGAGAAGTCTCCAGCTTTGTTGTGTTACTAATTGTCTTTAAATACTGTGCCTGCCATTCAGCTTTTGTTCTAGAGTCAGCAATACTTTTGCTGTTGCAGGGGATAGTCAGTTTTTAATTTCTCATTAAGAGTGCTTTTGGTGTTCTCATTCTGAAAGCTGCCAAAAATAAAGGCAGTTTTCTGTCATTCAGTAAACAATGTTAATTGACTGTCTTTGCTGAAATTCAGGAATGCTAAGACTCTTAGCTTTCAAAGCTGCTCACTTTTAGCAACTGTTCTACTAATGTTAAGCAGTGAATTAGTTAGTCGATTTTAGGTAGTGACTGTGTTGTAATCCAGCCTGTCTCACCCTTCACAGTGAATTCTGTCTGCTGGGCACCACATGACTATGGACTGATCCTGGCCTGCGGGAGCTCAGATGGGGCCATTTCATTATTGAGCTACACGGGTGATGGGCAGTGGGAAGTCAAAAAGATCAGCAATGCACATACGGTAAGTCTGTTCCTTTTGGAGCAGCACAAAGCTCTTGAAGCTCCAGATAAACACCAAGTTGATGCCTCAGAGAACTTGCAGACTAGATAAATACTGAAATACAATGAAATTATGTGAAACAGTTTCTGGAATCAAGAATAACTTGTTTTAAATTAATCCAGAGTAGGAAGGTACACTTTGTAGTCACTAAAATGTAGTAGAAAACAACACATGTGAACGTTACTAAACAGCACTGATAATACCTGTTTATTAAGCATGATTGTTAAACAGAGTGCTGGAAGTTACCTGGTAAGAAATGGCTTTGGTACTAAGAACACCTGTGCAGACTGACTGTGAATAAACTGAAGCTGGAAAAACTGCAGGACTCATGTTTTTCCCAAATAGTGGGGATTTTTGCTTAAGCAGAACTTCATAAGCTAATGGCAGTGGCTCTCAGTAAAAGGAAATTGGGCTCTGGACCAAAGGTTCCTTCTGCTCCTGCATTCCTAAATCTTAGCAACTACATACGTCTTGTGTCTTTTCAGTTTATATCCGTTTCCACCGTTTACATATCCAAGATGATATTTGCACATAAAGCAGTTACTTAGCTATCTAAGGCTTTCTGAATAAATGCCTTACTGAGATTAGACTGTATCTGGATTTCTTACTCATCCAGTATTTGTCCAGTGTTGTGCAAGACTCCTATTTTCCTAAGACGGGCTTCTTCCCCACCAATGGAGAGTATGTAGTAGGTGTCCTTCGCTCCCTCAGCAGCTTTTTATTTATTTATTTATTTAAAGTAAGCAACTTCTAATAATGATATTTTTTCATTAAATAGATTGGATGTAATGCAGTTAGCTGGGCTCCTGCTGTTGTACCAGGAAGCCTTATAGAACAACCATCTGGTCAAAAACCAAATTACATCAAAAGATTTGCATCTGGTGGTTGTGACAACCTTGTCAAGATCTGGAAGTAAGTGCTCTATTGCCAGACTTACAAAACCTGATACCTTTTATAGTCTTTGAACGTCCCTGTTAGTATCTTAAGTAATATTTCCTGCATCTCTGTGCTTTCATCTTTGAATTACCGTTTTAGAGAAGTGCTTTGAAAATGGAAACAACTTAGTGATGTACAACCTATCACATGGTTGTAGCAATTTGTGTCAGCCCTGCTTCCATCTTATCTTGGAAAGTGGCTTTCCAATTGTCTTTGATTACCACTGTCACTTGGACAACAGCAGATTTCTGTACAGTAACTGAAGATAAAATACTCATTGCCTATGCTGCTTTCTGTCCCCTGGAACAGATTCTGTCAGTTTAAGCCATAGAGCTTTTTGGAGAAGAGAAGGGAACACTTGTGCTTTGTATTATCTGGATAAACCAGGAATCTGAAAGCTACAAAACCAAAGCCTTCCAGAACAGGAGATGAGAAATGTGACTGGTTGCTGCTGCCACCCTTCTGACTGTATAAATGTGTTTTCAGGGAGGAAGATGGTCAGTGGAAAGAAGAGCAGAAGCTGGAGGCTCATAGTGACTGGGTTCGAGATGTAGCCTGGGCTCCATCCATAGGTTTGCCGACAAGTACCATCGCTAGCTGCTCACAGGTGAGGCTTCTGTTGGAGTGACAGAGGCAGGCTCTCAGTGCCCTTGCTTCCACTTCCTTCCCCTTTTCTCTAATAAAGGAATAGTAAGGATAGAACTGCTGTAACAGGTCCTCTTGGCAATGCTTTGCTATATCTGGGTCTGTGCATAAGAGCCTTTGATTCCTGTTCCTCCCAAACTCAGATGCCCAATAGAAGCATTTCTGAACAAAGGTTTGTGTGTGTGGCTCTGTACCAAAGACTATCTTTTATTTTGAAAACCATGAGCAGGATGGTCTCACTATGAGGAAGACCTTCAAACTAATGTCATATTTTATTGTCTCTGGATCAAATTCACTGCACTGCCAGCTAAAAATACTGTTTTCTAATAACTGGCATTCTTAATCAGCTCTGATGTCCTCAACCTTCATATTGACTGTAGTGTTCTTGCTGCTCATAATTCTGTAAATGTTTTTTTTTTTTTTTTTTATAGCAAGAAGACTACTCAGTAAGCTGCTAACTTGCTGTCATGTGACTGGAAAGCAAAATCTCATTCTGTAGAAAAAATTTCAGCTGATATATATGTATTTTGTGAGCTTTTCTGTGCTGTTTGCAAGTCACCTTTTGTATGTAGTTTTCCTCATCAGAGAGCTGTACTCCTATCTTGCTTTCAGCTATAGTAAGAGCAAAAATGTAAACACACCTAGGGTTCATGTCAGAGCTGTGATTTGGAAGTGTAGCTCTAAGTGCAGTCAGGGTTGTTTTTTCTGTGTTGTAACTAGTGGTCCAAGCAACTCAGTCCGCTTGCTTTTGTAGGATGGCAGAGTGTTTATCTGGACATGTGACGATGCCTCTGGAAATTCATGGTCACCAAAGTTGCTGCACAAGTTCAATGATGTTGTCTGGCATGTGAGTTGGTCCATTACTGCAAATATTCTTGCAGTGTCTGGAGGAGACAATAAAGTGAGTACTGCTGCCTTGGCTTTTACTCCTGCATGCCGTATTTTCAGAAGACATAAGTGACAATAGCCTATCTCATCTCTTGTTTAAGACAAAACTTGTAGATTCTCCTTCGCCGCAATGGTGACAGTTTTTCTTTTGACTTATCAAGAGGGGAGGAAGACCCTAACCTTTGGCAAACTACTTGCACTGCTTTCTTAGTCCTTGCTGGAGCTTAGAAATGCAGGCTTAACTTTATTTTGTACAGTACTAACAGCAGAATTCACATACTCCCCCTTTACCACTGGATGATTATTCAGTATACAGCAACAACTAACTTGATACTTAGAACAATGCTGTAACACTTGGTTTCTGTAACTGTAGACTATCACCAAACTAGTGATGTGATAGTTGTGAGGTGGGAAACTGAGAATGTATTAAGGCTGAAAACTTCTTCCTGGTCTGTTTTTGAGGTCACGCTATGGAAGGAATCAGTAGACGGACTGTGGGCATGTATCAGCGATGTCAACAAGGGCCAAGGAGGGGTGTCTGCCGTTACAGAGGGGCAGCAGAATGAGCAATGATGTATGAGTGAGTGTTCCAGCTGCAACAAGTGATCACTATACCTGATTTGCAACGTTCTTGAAGTGGATGAGAACTGATTTTATCTAAACTGGACATGAACATGGGAAACAATTATCCAATTTTTTAAGCACTCTATAAATACTATTGGGAGGCTACAATATGTTGATAATCAGCCTTAATTGACATTCCCCTAAATTTAAGGTCAAGAGCATAGCAAAGTACTGTGCCTTACACAACTCCTTGACGCTGTAGAAGCGGTACCCTGCTTTTCTGGTTTAGGGATCATATTTAATTGGATATGCTGTGGTCAGACTTCAAGCATGTGAGTAGGAACAGGCACAGGCTGTCCAAGTGGTGAGGTGTGAATGCCTTTGTGCAAGGAGACAAATACTTTGTCCCTTCAAAGGCCAGAACTTTGTTTCAAGTGAGGGGAAGGGGTGGTGAAGTTTTTGGCATTAGATGACAGCATGCTAGCCCTTCTGGTAGTAGTGAAGTGATGCTTAGATCTTCCTGAAAATAATGTGCTTGGATAAGTGAAAGTCTCTGTGCTTTCCTGAAGATGAAAAGGAGTAGTGGAATGCATATATCTTTTGCTTTACAATAATCTCAAACTTGGTTATTTAACCAACATCAATAAATCAAACCATAATTTGAAGTTTGGTTTGCTTTTTTTTTTAGCCACACTTCTGTACCATACCTCAGGGTTTTTTTGTTGAGATACCAACAGAATAAAGTCCTATTGGTTTAAAGCCTGGTGTGCTGTATTTAATAATCTTTTCATAGGGGCCTTGTCAAGGCTGTCTACAGTCTACCTTCAGTCAAGCCACAGTCATGTCACCCTCCCATCCATGGTATTAGCTTTGCAATAGCTGGGAAGGTATTAGTCCACTAGAGACTAGCACTGTATATAGTGTAAGAAAGACCAAAGTTTTGTCTTCAGTTAAACCTATGTGCCATTGCACTTCAGGCAAGTATATTAGGCTCAAACAAACCACGTTTCAGTATGCCTTCAGCTAAAAGCTGAAGCGCTCTTCCCCTCCTACAAGAGGGAAAGTACTTAACTAAAAGGTCACATTTTCCCTTTACTCTTCAGTTGCACTGAAGCAACAGAAGTGAATAACTCATAGCCTTCTTCTAGTTTTGGAATGACACAGACACTTCTTGAGGTGCAAGCAAGCTTACAAGACTTCTTCCACACTGCAGGCTATCAGCCTGAACTTCACCTGGTGGAGATACCTCCTTACTGACAGTTCCACTACTGACTTTCCAAAAGCACTTGGGAGTGCCTTAAGGCATGTTATGGTGGATCACTGATGCTTTGTTTTCTTCTTCCTGTGATTTCCAGTCTGTTATTCTCTCATCACACTTGGGGTTATTTTCAAGCTAGATAATAAATGAAAAAGTCTATTTGTTAGTAACATGTTTAAGCAGTTTTGAACAACTAAACAGGTATTGATTTAGGGGAGAACAACCTAAAGGATGAGAACTTTTCCCCCCCTTCCAAGAAAGGGGAGGGTGCTATAAAACTCTGCAGCTAGCCAGTATGATAACTGGAAATGGAGTAGTCTGATTCCCTACAGTTTTGCTTTCATCACACTTACGCTTACAATAAAACACGTCAGTAGTTGTCTACCTGAATGGAAATATTAAGTGACCGTCAGACATCACTGGATACTAAATGAGGTTCAGACATTATTTATATATATATACATACACCCCCAAAAAAGGGTAAATAGAGAATACAATTGATTTTGGCCAACACAAACTCAATGAATGTTATGGTTTCATAGCCTCATTTGTTAAGATAAAAACCTGCCTTTTAGAAAGCCTGAGGGTCTATAGAAAACAACCACCTACAGTAAGCAAAGCAAAAAACCCAAAGTTGCTCTGCTGCAGCAAAGGATTTTTACATCAGCTTCACAATTTAAATACTTTCTCAATCCATTATGTTCATTCTTATTCTTGCAGGTTGTTACAAGAACAGGAAGTCAAGATTTGAAAGTCTTCCACAAAAAAACATTACTTCATACCTAAAAATAGGAGTGACAGGAACAAATCTAGAAGTCCTTAAAGTAAGTGAACAAATGATGTTAGATTGCCCTCCAAGAGTTATTAACTGGAAAAGGAAATTATGTCTGAAACCTGAAATTTTCATTTACACATGCATCTACAGGCTTGTTTTCAATAACAGAACTCAAGACTAGAAGATATCACTGATAATGAAAGTCTTGCGGGACTGAATGATGGCAAACAATGACACTACATAATTATATACCTACATGTATTTAAAGACTATGACTAAATCTCTGCGCTTTTAGACACAGGTAACCGTTAACTGATAGGGTTTAGCAAAAAGTTTAAGTCACAGACAAAAATTTAAAGCATTAGCATTGTTGGTGTTGGCATGAGGATGTCAGGCAAGCCAAATCTGACCAGGACTCTTCCTTTAGTCTTAGCAGTACCCAGTGAGAATGTAAACAGTGTGGGATTCTCTTTTCTGCTCTTACAGAAACAACTTTATTCATCATAAGGGAATAAAGAACATGAACCCAACTGCATACACTGCAAGTTATTTTTAAAGCCAACGCTTGCCAGTACTCTATAAGAAGTGCTAGGAACTCGAGAGCCACACACTTAACATTTCCTTGTGAAACAGGATGCAAACAACTTCCACAGATGTCCCACTTCAGACCACGACATTAAAACACAGCCAATAAACAGCATATTGTTATAGGACGAGCCTTTGTCACTCCATCCCAACCCAAGCCTGGAGAAAAAAAAAAAAAAAATTCAGGTGCTTTTACCAATGCTGCTGTAGCAGTAGCGTTCCTGTGCTCCCCTCCTACACGCTGGCTCTTCCACCCACGAAGAGCGTTTGCCTTTTAAAGCAACGCGCTCTCTCACGCTGAAATCCTACGTCTGCTTCTGAAGCAGCCCTTCAGACCAGCCACCCGTGCTGGGTACCCAGAGCCGCGGAGGCCCAGGGACTCCCCTGCTGCGAGGCTGGGCCTCCTGCCCCACGGACTCACTGCGGCCGCCCCCCGGGCAGCTGGCCATGCTTGGGCGGTGAACCCTGCGCCCAGCTAGGTCCCCCGCACCCCTCAGGCCGCCGGCCCGGCTCCCAGGGCTGCAGCACCGCCGCTTCGCAGCCGCCCCCCGCTCGGGGCGAGGCGTCCGAGGCCAACCCGGTCCCGCAGCACCTCAGCGGCGAGCGCGGAGGCTGCCCCCCAGGGGAAGCCCCGCCTCCGAAGGCGGGACCTCGGGGCCAGCCCTGGCGCCGAGTGGGCGGCCTCCCGCCGCCGCTGGCGACGATTGGCTGTGGCGGGCACCCCGGGAAGGGCGGGAAGGACGCTCCGCCCCGCCGTTCGCTCCTCTCAGCCCCGCCGCCGGCCGCCGCCGAGCCCGTTTGCGCCGCACTCAGACCGCTCGTCGGAAAGGGGTCGGTGGGAACGGGACGGGCGGAAATACGCTGTGGGGTGGGCTGCGGTACCCGGGGCGCCCGCGGGCTCTGGGCTCGGCCCTCAGGAGCCCGGCCCGCCGCCGTGAGGGCGCGGCCTCCAGCCTCTGCCGCGGGGCGGGAAGCGCAGAGGAGGCGCTCGAGGAGCGGCCTGCGGTCTCCTGTGGGCTTTTGTACCAAGCCCCTTCTCGGCAGGACAGGCTTTATTAATTAGAGGACTTAATGAGGGGAAGAAAGATATTTGTATCCCTTGGGAGTGCTGCAAAAGCCTCGTGGATTGTACCGTGTGAATTACTGCAGCTGAAAGGCATCAGTTTGGGCAAGGGCGTCATGCAGAACAGCACACAAAATACGAAATACACATTTGATTGTATGCAGGCTGGTGCATGGGGATGAGCATGTCATCGTGAGAATTGTTATTATTGACTTAGCTACGCAGTCATGCCATTTTCTCTTCTACTTGCTTTTCATCTTTCCCAGCCTGTCAAATGCACCCTCCCACAAATGCAAACGCTGATTTTTCTGTGGGACTCAACAGCTCCTTTCTCCCTCTCCAATGAGCCTCTCACACGGCTCGGGATTAGGGTTACTCACCACTGGGTGAATACATGAGAAGTATGCTACAAGTACCTTAAGGTTTTCTAAAGAGCCAATGGCTTTGCATAAATAATACTGTAGTTTTCTCTGAATGATAATATTCTCCTGTAGGACTTCAATCTTGAAGTACAAACTTTTCAGTTGCAGGTTCAACTTGTAAACACAAAAAGATTCTACTTTAATAATGTGTATAGATCAATGTCATGTCTGGTTGGGTTGTCCTTGTACGCTCACTTTACTGGAATGCTTGAAGGTGTAGTCCAGTCTTTCAATTTAGGAAAATTTACCATTTACTTTAACAAATGGCAGCAACTGTATAAGAAATAGCAAAGGAAATATGATTCATCAAATGTTAGGAAATGCATCAATTTCACTGTTGCCCGAAAAAACCAAAAAACCCTAGCACATGTTGGAAGCTGTGTATTTTATAGCATGGACATTTCATTTTTAGATGCAAAAATGTTCTAGTACAAAGGATACAGAAGATGCAGTCAATGGTTACAGAAAAATTTGCTAGTTTGTTACATAGAAATTAGTAACCTTGAAAACTGTAACACAGCTTTCTTCACACTCTACATATGTAAATGCCTTCTCAGTTTTGCTAGTAGACATGCTACTTCCATGTTTGTATTTATTCACATTATTAAAATTAAGCATACAAGAAAAAATAGAATGTATCAATGAATTGGTAATTCTGACCATTAATCAACAACATAGGGTGATGTTCAGCCTCTAGGTTTTAACTGCACCTTTGGGAGGTGCTAATCTCCAAATTAGTTTTACTTGCACAGTTCTATAGTTCTATAACAACTATATTTAGCCCTTATTCTAGTGTTCACAGATAAAAAAAAAAAAGCAGAGTTGTCCATTCTTGACAAAGAGCTACAATGTCTTAAGGATAAAGGATACTATAGATTCTGCATATAAACAACAATAAATGCCAGTTGTATCTCAGTAATCCTTGTAATTATTAATTTTAGAGTGACATTTTTCTTTAGAGACACCTCAAAGGAAAAAATTAGCTATTTAACAGTGAATGAAGATAGAATAAACATGTTTGTACTAATAATTACTAATGATTAAGTGTGTGTAAAGAGACCTTGAGCTGCTTCCCTATGAACACAAATTTACCTAAATAGGGTGGATTGAGACACATTTTTCTGTGCCGTAAATCATGAAAAAGCAGGCTATAAAAAGGGGGGGGGGGGTGTTCAGTTTTTTTATTCAGAGGTATTAGTAAATGGTAATGTATAAATTTGCCAAGTTGAGATTAAAACATACATTATACTGAATAGCCAAGTTATGTAACAGAGTACCACTATTGTAAGACTATGCAGTGTCTTATATATGTTACATTATATACTTACGTAACTCTACAAGACCATGTATATCACCTGAGAATATTTTAAAACTAACATGGAACAAGGCAAAGAGTAACAATTTCATTTTGTGACTAGAAGAGAACAAAACCTTTAAAGCACTTTTGTGAAACAGAACTGTGTCTAAATTATGTTTCTCAGTTTAAAAAACAGGTTTTCCATTCAGCTCTGGGGCGTGTCTGTGTGCATTTCTTCATGGAGGAGACCCAAGGTATTTACCATGGATCTCCCAAAATGTACCCATGAAAAACAATTAATGTTAAATTTTCAGTGCCATGAAATATCTCAATTAAATCTCATGTAGAATTAAGCAGTTATTGACCAATCTGAGTACACTCAATATTTCTTATGTCAGTACCAATGTTTTCTTGGTTTGATTCTGGTAAAATAAAAAACTGACACTGGCAAATATATAGACTGTATCCAAGGCACTTATAATTAAGGAATTTTACCAGTTTTTAGTGTAGAAATCAATTTGATAAATGTGTAGATGATTCTAATACTCAGGTCTTTAGCTAAAATAATTTTACCTGCTCATAATAGTACCTACAATGAACTAGGTACTGTACAAATACAGAAGATATGAGGCCTTACTTGGAGACCTTCGTGTAAAGCTAGGAAAACTATACCATTACACAATTCCAGTGAAAAGATTTGCATATAAATTCATATTTTTAAAAAATGTTCCCTGAACTCCATTGTGAATTTTAGCCATTTCTGTACATCAGGCCCTATTACCTATGCTAAGAGGGCAGCAGTCACCTGTCTGTAAGCTGAGCTACATGTTCTGATAGTTCTTTTTTGTTTATAATAAACCTCTATTTCCTTAGACTGCACAAGAATGGAATATACTGACAATATTACAAATAATAAATAGTCATAGCAATGAAAGTGACACTTTCTTAAGGGGGTTTTCACTTGATAATATGTATGACAGCATACAAGTTTCTATATTTCTTCTTTTAAGCGTGATCACCAAGGCTGACCCCAAGGCTGCTAACGCTGGGTAAGCCAAGAGACACACAAAATGATTCCTCTCTGAGAAAATGTGGTGAGCATGGCACCATGAACAGGTCCACTTGCTAGCTCATCTTTCACCAATTCTTTAACCCATTGCCAAAATAAATATAACAAATCAAATTTCAAGTGACTTATAACAAAATTAAAGATATTTTAAATTACAAGCTTGTCCCTAATCCAAAATATACAACAATGACCATGTGAAACAATGAGAAACCTTAACAACATGTAAAGGACACTTAGAAAAAAATAACTTCCAAAAATACTCTTACAAAGTATTAAACACTTAGAACTCCTGACAGTGAAACTTAAAGGTTAGAGACTTCAAATGGTGTCCTATGTATATACGTAGTAGAGCAGCTCATAGAGTAGACTAACATGGCTTAAATTACTTACTTACAACTATGTTCAGTGCAATTCAAATTGAGATTGAGTCACATAGAATACATCTGAGAACTTGCATAAAAATTCCCCTCTCTGGTAATGCAGTGGTTTTGAGTTATGTGGACTAAGATTATACGGACTAGGATAGATTCATTTGAAAACTGAAACCTACTCCCATCTCTCTGAAGGCTTCCCTCTGACTGTACACAGTGGGATAACAGTAAAGGGTATTGCTAACTGGTTGCTGATCAGTGCTTGCCCTGTAACTTCTAGGACTGTGTCTTTTTTAATAAGACATACATTATATGTAGATGCTTTCTGAAATACACTGCAAAAGGATCCTAAATTATTTTGGCAATTGTTTGTGTTTGCCATATCTTTTTATATTGCAGATGAAAAGGAAGAAGGCATTTCTGTTTACAGAGTGGCATTGTGCTTTAATTTGCTTTAGAACAGATATTTTCTGCTTCTTCTAAGTGTGATCACTTTTGTTTTCTTCAGTCAGGGCTAATGTTTCTGATCCAAATCTGCTACTTAACCTTATGTAAAAGGTACACTTTTACCACCCTTCTAATGAAGAGACAGTCTGTCCTTCTTCTTCTGAGCTGGCCACTGCTAATAAATCCATCCAATTTATGATTCAAAAAGTTCAGAACTGTTTAATTTTTCTTCTTCATACAGCAAAATATTTTCCATGAGCTTCTTTTTTTGATCATTTATCTTTATTTTCCAAGATGTCTCTCTGGCTGATGCTGAAAAATAAAAAAGCCCAAATATTGAGAAAAAAAATCTATCATCTTAAGAATGGATGATAATTTTAAATTTAAAAAAAACCAAACAAACCAAAAACCCAAAACTGGCTTAGGAAAAACAACTGATAGAAAACCAGGACACATTTTGTAGATTTATTGGTAAAATCATAACCAAGGAGAAAAGATTTACTGCAATGTGTTTAGAAGTAGGAAGAAGAACCTAAGCAATTCTGGAGAAGAGTATTTTGTCCCTACTATTATAATACTAGAGCACTTTTACAAAGACTTTGGTTATCATAACAGAAGCATGGGCAGATTTGCCAAAACAGCTTGAAGATCATGTGTGTTTGAATGTTCTGCATGCACCCTTCAGATTTATCTAGATTTACCTTGTGAAGAACATGAAGAGTCAAGGTCTGCATTTTTTTGTTCAAAGGTGCTCTGTGCAGTAGACTCTGTTTCCAAGACATCATCACTTTTGGTGCATGCCGCATTTCTTTCCTGGAGTCCAATTGCAGGTTTTTCCTGCTTGATCCTGTCATCAGAGGCTGCTATATTTTCTGAATTGTTACAGCTGTTGCTAGATAGGTCATCTGTAGATCCTTCTGAAGGATTCCATATAAAACTACTTGATTCATCTGATTCACAAGGGACCCTTGACATTTGTCCGCAGTAAATGTCAGGTGACACAACTCCTATTAAAGGTGTGCATGGATTGGCACTTGTCAGGATTACTGGCTGCATGCTGTCCTCTTTATTCTCCCCTGCAGAAGGCACATCCATGCTGAGACTAGTTGTCTCATCATCAGTTTCTTCTGGAGTGTTCATGGACAATCCAGAAGTGCTGCCTCCACAGATGTAATGCTCTCTTAATTTATTTTCAGCTATTTCCATAATTTCAAGCACCTGTTTTTAACAACAAAATCTGTGAATGCAGAATAATTCCTGTACCCCTGCTTACACATATTCTCCTATGTCAACACTCTCAAAAATAAGCAAGGCATGAATGTTGTAGCTTCAGACCTTGCTGTCAGGAAGACTTGGTCATGTATTTAAAATATTACCTTTGCTATGTTAGAATTCTTCTTTCTCAGGCAAAGGCAGATGGCTGAGGCGAAATCAATAGCAACCTCTTCCAGCAAGTGTCCTGCTTTCCTGTCTAGGTATTTACAGCATATTTCCTTGGCAGCTAGCTTTTCAAAGTTTTTTACTTTGGAGTATGAGCTTTCTTTCGCTATTTGAATTTCATCAGCAATCATATCTTTCTATTCAAAGAAAAGAGATACATTAGTGAAGGGAAAATTAACACAAACATTTATTTCTATCTGAATCACTGAGAATATGAATCTTGCTATATATTATTTGTTATTGCTCCTTAATGGCTGGTTTACAGACCTAAAAGCTTTAAGAATCTCCATTCATGCAACTGACAGAAATGTTTGTTTTCACAGGAGAGAAAAGGCCAAAGGTTTTCTCTGCATGTGTCTAATGTCAAATTCACTATAGCAGACCCAGCTCTTCTAGGCTTATGACCATTTATAGGAATGAAAAATAATCAACACTGTATAAAGCAGCATTCTTGCACAGGACTTTTCAAACATTTCTTAAAGAAATCAGAAACCTAGGATCCTTTATTTTCGGAACCTATTTGAACATTGCTGAATTGCTTGGAAATAGTAAGAAAGAATACTATCGTTTTCCCCTCAAAGGCTTCAACAAGATGGCAAATCAGAAGAAGCGTATCCCATAGAAGGAATATAAGGTGGAGTTTGTTTTCATGAAGATGGTTGTTAATGGCATTCAGTGAGCCTGGCCAGTTCTGGTTGCTTGTGAAAGTAGTTTGTGTAGTTCTAATCACAGCTTGGGCAAATTGGCCACAATATGAATTCCAGACACTACTGCAATACGCCAATGCCTGATAAACACGATGATGAGCAACTGCAGTTGCCGCCTACCCAGGTTTCCCCATTCAGTTTGGCTCATAAGACCTCTTTCTGGCACATAAAAAGCATGCAGCAGCATTTCAGTACAAAGCCTTGTCTCAAATAAGCTTGTATTTAAACACCAGTTATTCTGGAATATCTCCTAACATCATCGGGCCAGCACTCATGAGTGTGGTATGTGAAATGGGAATATATATTCTGCCTTCTGCCTAAAGGCAGGTAGGCTGTTGATGTTAATGGAACTAGGATATAGCTTCTAAACATCCCTTCTTCAGGATGTGTACAGCAGACTGCAAATAACAAACTGTATTATATAAAATGAAAATTAATTTTCTGACAGCAACCCCATTCACTCATGTTTGTATTCATTATTCCTGCTTTTTCTTACCAGATAAATAGGGTGTCTTCCTTCATCCAGTGCCTTAATCCCTGTCAGTATCTCTGCTAAGACCTAGGAAATACATTTGAAAGGTAATACAATTTGTTCAGAATTAATTCTATTTTTAAAAACAAGTTTTGTAACTAAAGAAAAATTGAACTGCCAGGGCATTTTGAAATTCTATTTTTATTTCAGATGGCTTAACAATGCCAGATCTGGGCAATCTTTATGACACTTTTGATCTACCTCCAGAGCCAAGTCCAAATTTTATAGTTAGGTACAATAGATACTGTTGAAACAAAGGATGAGAAGAAAGTCATTCTAAATCTGGATAAGAAATCACACTGAACAGGGTAACTTTCTATTTAAATGGAAACACCTGGAGACAGCTGACATCATAAATTATCAATTATTTTAGTTGAAATTCCAAATTAACAGGTGATATTTGTAGCAGTTCATGTGGCAAATCTGCAAGATTTCGAAGAACCTAACTGCAGTCTTTCTGCTACAATCAGCAGTAACAATTTTTTTGCAACAAGAAACAATTTTGTTTCTGTTGTTCAAAAGATTCTCACCTCACTTTGCCACAAACTGAAGCATATTTGGAGTGTGAACATAATTAAAAACAGGATTTCAACACATTATATAGTCAGCAACTATGATATGAAATTGCCAGCAAAACAACTGTATGAGGCCCAAGCTATTATATCCAATTTCCTGTCTAGAAGCACCAAAGAATGCAACAGAACATGGAAAAAAGGCAACATACCACACCGCAGCCGAATATGTCAACTTTTTCTGTGAACTGCCCATGTCTGATAAAATCTTCTGGCAAATAAGTAAGAGAAGCTTGGAGGACTTTGGTTTTCATCATAGCATATTCTGATTTTTTATCAACAGAATACAATCGCAGACCTGAATGTCCAAGCTTTGGTGTAAAGTTTTCATCCAACAAGACATTTGAGCTGTGATAAAGGAAGACAAATAACAATACCGGTCAAATAATTACTTTAACTTGAGGTAAAGAATTACAGTTTTATACTTTTAAAGTTAAGCGCTGAAAGTTTGCAGCATTTGGCCTGCTGTGTATGAATGAGAGGATAAAGAATGGTAGAAAGGGAGAGGGGGGAAAAACAAGCACTCCAGAAATTACTTCAAAAGAGTATACTTCTATCATTTAGAAAAGAGAGACAGATTCAACATAAAACAGTAAATGCCTTACAGAACGAGAAACAGCCAAAAGATACTGCAAACAGATTTCAAAACTGCATAAGCTTTCAGCCATTATTGTTAAAGAAATCCTGGAATGAACAGGTGACCGAGGAAATGCTAATATGCCAAACCCCTCACCTTTTGATATTCCCATGAAGAATTCCAAAATTATGTAAATACTCTACAGCTCGGATGAGTCCTATAGAAATGCTAATGCGCATCTCCCAGGCCAGTGGAACAGAATCATCCTGCAAGGAAGTGAGGAAAAAAATTTGTATTTTATAAAATAAAAAAACTGTAAGACATTAGTAGTTTTGAAAACCAAAGACTTAGTTTTAGTCCCAGTCAAAAATCCTGCTGACCTAAATCAAAAGTTTGGTCCAAGGCAGAAACTGATGATTTCTAGGCCAAGGAAGGCACCTATTCTTATATATTGTGCTGCACGTTTTGCCTGCCATCGGACACAGTGAGATAAGGCTACTGCAAGGATCATGCTTGTACAAATCACCAAGTACTGGCCATTATTGAGGCATAGCGCTGGTTTTGATGGATGGCTTCTTTTCTGATGTTTCTCTGCCCTATGATCTCCTCTGCAAACGCTCTTTCAGTAGGTGTGAACACTTCAAACTATTCCCTCTTAAGCCCTCGTAAAACTTTATAGCACATTATGCCAATGAATATGATGACAGATTCTACAGAAACATATTCCCAAATCCAGTGAAATATTACAATATGAATAGACACATTTTGCAGATTCTTTATTACTTTAAAAATCTAAAGGCTGCACAGCAGAAACTTCCTGTTGACCTGATCTACTTTGCAGTAGAAAAACTGCAGAAGAGCTGCAGCCTTTGTACTACTTGCAGTAGAGATGTTTGGGCACTTTTTTTTTTTTTTTTGGCTGTTCCTCAGAATTCAAAGAGATGCATACAATAACAGGACAGGACAGGACTTGTAACCACAGATAGCTAACAGACCCAGATCATTTGCTTACTTGACACTGAAGTTTGTTTTGTAGTGATCCATTAGGCAGGTATGGATATATCAGACAGTGCAATCCGGTTTCTACTGAGAAACCCAGCAGCTGCAAAATGTTGACATGACAACACCTGCAGGCACAGATCAACAATAATTTGCAAATGAAATCAGAGCAGCACAGAAAAATACATTCCTGAGCTGGAATAAATTCCTAAATTCAAGGCAACTGGGAATTGTGTCCTGCAGCTGGAAGCACAGAATGGCCCTGAGCAGAACTGCAGAAGGCTAACTAACCCAGCAGCAAAGAGAGAGATCATTACAGCAAAGCCCGGTTCTGAGCAGGTAGGAGGGGTACAAAGATCCACAAGGCACCGCTCCCTCACCACCTCCAGGACTGGCAGAGCTCAGCAGGGACCTGCAGCAGCACTGGGAGGCATGCTGTTTCCCCAAGTCTCCTGCAAAGGCAGTGCATAACCCCGCTGTCCCCAGAACAGCACAGTGCCTGGGAGACAGACACATGAGTCTTAAAGGAAACACATGGGCAACAGGCCACATGCAGGACATGCACAGGCTGCATTTGAAAGCCAACCACTTACCGAAAGCAAATCTGTACTTCTGTATGAAAGAATCTTTGGGTGGAATTTGGGCTTGTGCATTCCATCTGAAAAATTAAAACATGCAATAGAATGTCAATAGTAATTATTAAGATGTTGCATTTATACAGATCTTTTAGCCTCTAGATGACAAGCTACTTTAGAAAATAGGCAAGTATCACTGGTGGCAGCTTTGTGTCAAAGGCAACAATTAATTGAAAATTAGAACAGAACAGTGTAAAGACACCTCTGATCCAATCATCAGTGCAGGTAGCTACATTGCAGGCTACTCCCGTGGACAGAGTTAATAAAACCACTCACATGAGTAAAATATCTCTCATACATGTTTGCTGAATCTAGGTTTACTTACTTTACATAATTTCCTTTTTACCTCTCTTGTGTAGCTCTTCTGATCCCTTGCCCACACAATATTAAGCAACAGCTGCTAATGTTCAAGAAAGACTAATAACATACCCCTTCAAAGAAAAAGAAAAGGTGGAGTACTTGCCTCTTTCAGTCTTTTAATGACATACACTATGTTGTTTCTCTGACCTTTGTAGACATCCGCAAAAGTACCTTCACAAATTCTGCTGCTGTCACTGAAGCCATTTGTAGCATTAGTAACTTCCCTCTGGGTCCACAAAAGGCTCCCGCTGGGGAGATCAGTCATTGTCTCCTGCTGAGGCATAGAAGAGCTGCAAGGCTACACATTTGTAGAAGAAGCAAGTTTATCTCATGAAAATTCATATGCTTTTTCCTTCTTTCAGGTGTCATATTTTCTCTTCCATGATTTGAGCAATCACTGTGATTACTGAAACAAACTGTGAAAGGTACTGTGCAATCACTTATTAGGGCTTCCTTTTGTAATACCTGTCTTGATGTGTTTTGCCAGTGTATAATTTTTGCATAGTAGAAGAGACTTGAAAACAGCTACCAATTTGCATTTCCACCTTTCCCAGAAAACAGACTTAGTTTTGTTTAAAAGTCCATATATTTATTTGAAGTGATGTTAGTTTAAGTTACAAAAAATATTAACCTTTATGGCCTGGGCATATATTAAGAAACAGTTGGATCAGAAAGTAGGGTCCCTCATAATGTATTTATGTTCCGGTAGGAACTTCGCATCTACTTCTGAAGCATCTGGTGTCAGTTGCACAATAATTCGTTGCTTCCAGTGTGGCAAGTTCTAATGCCAATTGTTATTACAGTTCCACTGTAGCCTAATCATGCAGCTTTCACAACCTGAATGTGCTCCAGACTTGAAAAAACAAAACATTAACTCCCTCTCAAGAAACGCTGAAACTGCTGCATTCTTTGTAGCAGTCTTCTCATCTGGGTGGTACTCTTGAACCATGTTATTTTGGAAGAGTTTAAAGTCTTAAAACAAAATCTTCTTTAAAAAAACTCAAACAAAATAAACCAAGGAAAACAGGCCAAGACAGAACTGTGATGGGGCCAGAGTGTGCACGTGGATCTGGGAAACACTCTGAGAACCCACAGGACAGATCTAGCTAGACTAGAGAGCTATAGGGAGGAAGGAAGAGGAGACTCTGTGCTGAAATCATTAGGAACATGAGAAAAACTTTTCACCATGAGATGGTTAAGCACTGGAACAGGGGCTCAGAGAGGGGATGGAACCTTCATCCTTGCAGATTTTCAACTGTCAGCTGTACAAGACTCTGGGCAACCTGACTTAAATTTGATACTAGCCCAGTTTTGAGGAGAAACCACCTTTTCAGTATAAAATTAAACTAAAAGTAGTATGCCATTCTGACTAGTCAGTGGTATATTTTGCACTGTCCTATGATCATACCAGAAGTGTTAAGTCCACTGTAAAATCTATACTGGAAATTCCTTCAAAATTAATTGCTATTTGTGGGCATGTTATCCATGCTGAGCTATGCAGTATGCAATATTGTTATTTTTTTCCCTCACTGGTCCTTCACTGTCAAAAAAAGTGATGTAAACTGTAAGTAATCTAATTGAAGCATTAGTATTATATTCAGTCTGAACAAATTGTAATCAAGCCCCACTTTTTCACTAGATCTGTATTTTATACAAGTAGAGGGATAAACTTTAACTGAAAAACCACAGAATGTCATAAAGACAATTTGCATTGTTATAATCAATGAGTACTAAAGGGATTTACCTTCACACTTGATGAGACAGGAGGATTTGACTGTAAGGATTTCAAAAGGTGTCTTGGGGGAGGTGGTGGAGAAGGGAGTGAATACAAGGCTCCTTCAGAAACAGCACCTGAAATTGAAATAACAGCATTGAAAATACACCTTATTTTTGTCATACCACAGCCTGTGACTAATTATGAAGGTCTGGGGTATTTTGTTGAATTTCCTAACCAGGGATAATCTGTGACAAGTTGTCAAAATGTGAAATACTGTGTGAAGATAGGGAGCTACTTTCCTGGTTCCTCTTTGCAAGATGATTATGCAGATCTCTCTAGTCCTGGCTCAAGGACATAGAGCTCCCTATGTCCATACTGTTGGTCAGATGCTCTCCTCATTATGTCCTGTGGTTCTGCTCCCTCCCTTTCCCAGGCAGAGGGACCTGCTGACCTGTGCACAGCTCTCTTCTGGCCTGCATTTATTTTGCATGGAGAGAGACATGGGGCAGGAAATGTATGCACTGATCTAGTCTTAGTATGGAGCGAGGATGGGACCAGCGTGTTCACAGAGATCTGGGAAATGTCTTGAGATCCCACAGGATAGATATAGCCAGCATCTCTCAAGGCCAAGAGAGCTATAGGAAGGAGGAACAGGAGGCCATGGGCTAAGGTTAGAAACAAACAGGTCAGGAGACAGCAGCGCTAGGAAAAAGGCAAATGTTCAAATGTGACTATTCTGAAGAGCAATATATTCATTATAATATACTGAAAGCGAAAGGGAAGCAATCTTGTCTATATGGTCATTTCAATGTTAGAGCAAATTCAAAATCTATTACTGTACTTACTACCTGCTGGTGATACTCCCAGATATGAAGAGTCTGGTGATGGCAACAGACTTATCTCATTTTCTCTCTCTCTCTTTTTGTTTTCTGTGGGAGTTAAAGATACATTCTCCTGTTTAGGCGGCTCTACCAGCTCTGCTTTTTCAGAGTTGGTAATATTAGAGGCTGATGTCCCTTCAAAAGAGAACAAAGGAAAGGCAAAGATTACCAGGGAAAATAGATACTGACTCCCATCAGTTATCAGGAAACAATCCTAGTCAGAAAAACAGACTGTAAATTAACATGAACATTAAAATGAAGATTCAAGCAATTTATTGTTAAATTGCTGGAATACTATTGGTATCTAAATTCAGACCATATTCATGACATTAACTACTACTGAAAATTAAGAAGTGACAGCTTCACATAAATACCAGTGATGACTATGCAAAAGATACATAGTCTCTTACAATAAGAAATTAATAATAATAATAGTGTATTTATTTTGTCATTTTCTATACAGCATCCTTCAGCCAATGATCTCAAATCACAAATATCTCCCAGCCTAAAGAAGGCATCTAGTTCTTTGTTAATTGTCATGGGATTGGGAGGAAGTTTGACAGAGTTGTATTGGTTTTAATCAGTTAAATATTTTAGGACTATTTTCAGTTGTGTGGTTTTAGTGTCATGACCATGCTCATTCCCAGAAAACACCTTCCTATATAGAACTACTTCCAATAATCATACTTTTACTTATGAACAGAAAGAAACAAACTGGAGACAATCTAGGGAAAACATAAAAATGGTCAAAGGTCAAGACTTACTGATATATAAGGAAAAATTAAAGGCCGAATTATTGATTCATTACAGCTCTCAAAGATTCTGTGTTGTATACAGCTTGGCAAAATCTCAGAATCAGGCCTGAAAAAGTAACTCGAATTCTGGTTAAAAGAAATACAAAGACGCTTCCAGCGTACACGGACTTGAAAAATATGTACATCTTAGAGGGAATTATTATAATTAGATTAGGCTACAGTTAGGGTGGGGAAAAAAATAAAGTAAAAAAATTCAAGATACTGTGATATACAAAGCTGTCAAAATCTCCTGAAGAAGCAGCTGAATTCTTATCTATTAATACATTTAAAACTGAGGTTGAAAAGGAGATTGGAAATGCCCAGTGTGCACTAGGGGTGATATAAGGACTTTCTACTGCCTAATAACAACATTTTCCTGGATGTAGTTCTAAACTTTTGTCTCTACCTGGCAGCTTTTATCAGCAATAGTTTTAGCATTTTCTTAAAAATCAAAATTGACATTTTATTTTTATATAAAAGAAAATAAGCACGAGTATTAATACAAGGGGGCTTTTGTCATGCTGTTTTATCAGCTTTGTATCTTAAGCATGGTGGTGATCTTGGGATCAAAAGCTGCAGGCCTCTGTTTGCATTTGAAATCAGATAATAGCTTTGTGGGGTTTTTTTGTACAAACAAAGCATTGGGAGTATCTGCAACAAGCAGGAAGCACTATGTTTCATTTATAATCTATGCTCCTTACGATAAACCAAGATTCAGCAGAACTGTGTAAGAGACAACAAGCTATGACAGTTTCAGCATACTAAAGGTTGAAGAGTAGGAGTATATGAAAGCAATAACAGTAGAAGTGGGCATGTTCATGTCAGGCAGGTTTTTTCCTTTGACCTCTACTTGGGGTTTTTACCCATAGGTTTGTCACCTATGAATGCAGGTTTGAATGAAACTAGGTTTTCAAACTAAAACTCAGAAAAATCAGGTATGTTTCTTTGTTAGTGTGTCAGAATGCTATGAAATCTCAAATTTTACAGGTTTTTGAAATCATCTACGAAACAGTCTGCAGGCCTTTAGTCAAAAGTGACAGTCCCTGTATTCTGCAGTTGCTGGTTTTTCCCTCCTGTACTTTAACCTAGAAGTCTCTACAATTAGAATCACTTCCCTCTTTCAACATATTTTTCAGGGTTTTTAATGAATTTTGCAACTTCCTGCACATCAAAAACATGTCACTGCTGAAACTAAAGAACTGACATTAAAACAAAAAAACCACCACCAACAACAAAAAAAATCATTATTATGGACATCTGGAAGTAGGACTAGAGTAGTGCAAGAAATTATTGAAGGGAGGTAGAATTCTCCTGGAAGTAATCTGCCAGCAAAACATCTACCCATGTGTTGCATCTGATTGCTTTAAATCAGAATGAATAGCATTACGGTGATGTAAGGACCACTTAGTTTTCTAAAGTGCCCAATAGAACTAGCAGTGTATTCTCTGTATCTCCCCAAGAAGAATCACCCGAGTTAAGCATATTCAGATATAGATAAAAAAGCAGAAATAGAGGGTAAAGACTTCAAAGATTTGTCTAAACCTAGAAAGATCCTGCTAGAAATCACTTCTGCTTATGACTGAGCACACAGTGGAATGCGCATATTGAGTTAATTCTAGAAAACATTAACTACTTCCACATGGCAGAACAACAAAATAATCCAGACTTTCTGCCACTTAAATTAATATAAAGCTTTGTTATGGACTTCAATATAAAAGACTATTATAAGTTTTTTTAAAAAGATCATTTCATTGTAGTTTTATAATTTATTGCATTTGAATTGATCTGGGACAAAAAATAATATTGATCATGCAAAAACGTAACTAAAAAATGATGACTCCACAGGATTTGTCTCTTCCTTCCTCTTTTAAACCCTCTTTATCTAGCCTTCACGTTGCTTTACAGAATTCAGAGTCAAAACCAAAGTCACTTCTAACTCCTTATGAAGCCCTTCATGGAACAGTCCAGTATTGTAGTTCACCCATTGTCACAAAGGAACTCAGAGAAACAAAGGTATGTTAGATATATTACATCAATTCAGTGTCTTAATGAGCAGAATTGAGTATGTCCATTTCTTGCCATGATCTCTTAATACTTACTTTCCCTATTTACTACCTAGCCCGCAGAAATCATGATAAGACCCCTGTTTACTTGCACTGGCCAACTACAGTTTTTAGAAACCAAGCTTTTCCTTAGAAATCACAAAAGTGTACTCCTCCAGCCTGGAGGAAGTTGATTGGATTTTATTTTTAACAAGGGGAAAACCCTCAGTTTTTGCAGCTTGTGGCAAGTGAAGCCCCAAAAATCTCAGACATGTTTTTGAGAGAGCTCAAAAAAAAAAAAAAAAGGTAAATCACAGAAGCACAAGAGAAAGCAGGTAATCCCCTCTTGTCCCAGAGGCTGAAGTCAGGCGCATATTGCGCAAGCTACAGTGATATTTATATACTGCTTAAAACCAGTTGGACAAACGGAGGGATGATGAATGTTTCTGTGCAGTGATGAGGACTATTTTTGTCTGTGTTGTATCTTTATTTTTAATGGTGATGTTGCTGGAAGCTGCTCTTGGCTTGAAAGCCCGATTCTTTGCATTTTGCATAATCAGAGACAAATCTTACTTGGTTCTTGTGTAAGCAGTCTTGTTAGGGGCTTTAAAATGCCACCTCTCAGGATTTGATCCAGTGTGATATTCTGGCCTTTGCACAAAGGACCAGGCCTAATGATCAGAGATCCTCTGTGCAGCCTCTGGGTTTCCAGGGGGTTGTTTTACAGAATGTGCTATACATCAGCTTGAATCCTACAATGTTGTGGTTTGCAAGCAATAGCTCTCTGAAATTAAATACATGAAGCTTCTCTTGGAGTGATTCACCACTGCAATGTGCTGAACTAATCTCAGTTTGAAATCTACTCATGGTCTTGTTTTAAAGGCCTGTAATTACAAGAAGAGAAAACCCTCTACTTTGGGGTAAAAGCAGCAGCATCTCAGTTGTTACAACAAATAATTTTTCTAAGCTCTCTGAACTCAGCTTCTGCAAAAATGGCAAAATTAACCCACATGGGAAAGAAATGGCATTGTACCTAGCTGAACAAAATCAGCCTTTTCCATGACAGATAAAAATTACATTGAAAATTGTTGCTGCTATTATGTAGTGGTAAAAACATTCAGTAATTTTTGAATTTCAGTTTTTATGTTTCTCGGAGGGAGAATGCAGGTGGTTTGTTTTTTTTTTTTTATTAAATCACAATGTATAAAGCCAGATTACAGAAAGGTCAATGAACTCTGTAAAGGAAAAAAAGCCAGCCATAAACAAAGGTAAGCCCCAGAATGCGTTCTGACAGGGAAAGAAGGCAAGGACTGTAACTAATGAGAGTTTAAGGTGTGGTAGGTTATCCTGTGTTATATAAGAGCACTCAGAAACTCTCCTGTATGGACTAGGAATCAGCTGTGTTAAATACTGAACAGAGCAAAAGTGTCACCACATCATGGAAGCCACCCTCTACTCCAGAGTATCCATAAAATTACCATTATCAGGGAGCCAGGCTTATTACATTGGTGATATCCAGATCAGATTTATTCAATGTATAGATTAAAAAATAAAAAATAAATCAAGATTTTGTTTTCCATCCTGTCCACTAGACTGGACCCTCAAAGTCACGGTCACTGTGACTAAGTTAACACTTGCATTACTGATACACAAATTAAAACAGATTCAAGTTCGCTTTCCTGGAGCTTGCTTTGCTTCGCTGAGGAATGAGGAGTAAGAATTGTTACAGTCTCCTAAATGGAACGCTGTGACTGAATTCAGTCAAAGTGGATCTGCTGAAACAAAAGGCTGCATATGGGTGATGGTAAAATCAGTTATACTGAGCAATGCTCTTGTTAGGCTCTGTGGTTATTGTGTTTGGTGTACTAAGACAGAATTTGCTTGAAGGCTGCTTGTAATATTCCTTTTTTAAAAAAAAAGAAAATAGAATTTTAGAATACCATTGTTAAAGATTATTTTCTGCCATACCAAAATGAAGGTTAGAAGTCATGCTAATGCCAGGAAACTACAGAAAAACAGCAGTGCTACACAAAGAAATGCTGTGGCAAGAAACCCATGATGCATTATTGGACTTTCCAAAAGAAAGGCCTCTAGCTGCTGTGCAGCAAATGCCAGCTGCACCTCTGACTGCTGGTCGCCCTGCCCTGTGGAGGCTGGCTGCTGTTTTGCAATAGCCGCTTGTGATGTAACTAAAACCCACCCCTGTCAACAACAGCTTCCCTGTCGCAGGATGTGAGGAGCAGATGGTTCTCCTCCAGATATTTTCCACCTGTGGAAGCGTATGCCCTCAGAAGCTTTGACCGTTTCCCATCTAAACCTGGATAGTACTTCTCCAAGCATTTTTTGCCACATAACAAAAATCTGTGATTTTTCTTTCTAGTAAGTCTGTATGGAGAACTGGCAAAATTCATACAAACATCTGATTTCCAGAGAGTAGATTTTTGGTGGGAATATGTGTGAAAAGGGGAATGTGGTGCACTCAAGTTTTTGGGACAACTCAATACAGAAAGACAGTATGTTGTCCAGGGTTCAACAGATTTGGTGGTAGAACTGGATTAAGGTACAATTTGGCTTACAAAAATGGACAGCTGCAATTTAAACGTAATTTTCAATGGAGAAAAATGGAAAGGAAAATTATATTTAAAAGTGTTGTGATTTCTATAAGGCAATGGTTTACCTTAACTAGGCACACTGAGTTCAAATACTAATCTTCCTACCTCAAAAAAGATAAATCTGAAATAGAGCAAACTGAAGATAGGCAAGAACTACATACAAAGAGTTAGAAAAGACTACAGGTGTTTAATTTATGGAGGGATCAAGGAGAACATATGATAGGAATAGAGAAAATATGAAGTGAGATAAAGAAATAGTAATATAGGTAGTCGATAAACTATTTCTCCTTTTCATAACCTTTTTCTTATGGTGCAGGAAAGCAGGCTGCACAGGCAGAACTGATTATATGTTTTTCTACTCTGAGTTTGTTGACAATTAGAGTATAATGACAAATTTTCACAGAGAAACAAGAATGTATGAAAAATTAAAACATTCATAATTCAGCTCTGTTTTGAAACCCTGTCTGATGCATGAAAGTACCACCCCTGGTTCAGACCACAGCAAAACTCTCTTTGGCACCTCTTGAAGCATCTAAGATGGTCACTACAAAGGTGGGATGATGAACTAGAGGGACCAGTGATTCCTCCTCTATGTCACCTCTTCCTTTCCCACCACAAATTTTATTTGAGAGCGCAGAAAATCAGAATCGGTGGAGGAAATTTTAGAATTTGAGTATGAGACTCCCAGCAAAAAGTTTCTTTCGCTAGCAAGACAGATTTACTGGGTTGGGTCTGGGTGCTCCAAGAAGCAGCACAGACTCCCTGCGGGAGGAATGGGCAGCTACTCACAGTCCAGAATGACTTGAGCCGCTCGGTAGAGCTGCAGTCCTTGCAGCAGGTCCAGGAGCTGCTGCACCGTCGCCAGTCTCACTCCCCACCACCACATGAGCTCTCTTGTTATGCTGATACCTGTCTTCTCCATGCACTTGATTTTCCGTAGCTCTGTTTGATCAGTTATCACGTAGGAGGCTAGTGGGAGACAACAGATATTTCTGTTTAAAATTAGAAAAAACAAGAAAGTGCAAGCAGGGAAAGCTAAGGTGCAAGACACACTTTGCTTTTTCATTTGCACGCTTTTAAAAGGAAGGCTTGCAATAAATTAGCTATGCGGACATGAAGAAAATTCCTAAAGTAAGATATACCTTTTATTCCTTCGACTATTCTGGAAAAAATGTTGTTCTGTCAGAGACCCCAAAAGACAACCCAGTCACACTTTTCAGTGTATTTTTTTTCCCCATAATCTTCCTTCACCTTAATACCTTGTACCAAAGTAAGTTCAGATTAAATTCCCTGGTGTGATTCTCCCAAAATAGGTAACAGAAGTCAATGGTGAGACTGCACTCCTGTCTATGTTACTAAATACCAATATTATGGTAAGCCAAATAGTAACTGAATCATCTGAGTTTTATTTACAGTCAGATAAACTTATCGGTGAAATGCAGCTATATTTTAAGAGCAGGAGGTAGCATGCTAAAGCTGACCCTATATAATTTGTCCCGATTCCTGAATGCGCACAGCATGCTGGTTACCCCTCTGTACTCTTTTTGGCTGGCTTACCAGCACGTAATCCACCTCCCCTTATTTAGCGCCCACTAAATCCAACGCCCCAGGCCACAGTGTCAGTGCTAGTTACAGCACCATGGGCTGGAGGGGGGCGAGGTAAAACAACAAAGGTGTCTAGCAATGCCCCTGTATTTGGGATGGGGCTACGTCACAGCTTCCCCAGCCGTCAGCAAAAGGCTTTGCCGGCCCTGGGGAGCCCTCTCTCTGCCTGCTGCAGTCTGCAGGACAGGAGGTGGCAGCCCCAGCTCCTTAGGGCAGAGGGTCGGGGAGAGAAGCCAGGAGGAACCGTGCTGAAACAGCGGTTTGTGACACACAGTTACCTTGTCACTCTGTCCTGGGGTTTTGTGTAAATTCAGCTGTGCTCATTTGTGGTCTCCGGGGGCTGGGGGAGATACCCACCAGGGTGCCTGTCTGACTCAGCCCCTCTCAGCTGACCCACACCTGATGTACTGCTTGATTACCCCGAAGGAGAGAGGCTTGGGGCTGGGGGGTGCGTGTGCGGAAACAAAGATTCCCGAGTTCGCACCTCAGCTGGGTTTAGAAGGACATTAGACATGCAGCTTTACGCATCTGAAGACAGCAGAGACTGAGCCCACCCTAAGTCAGCAAGTTTAACTGTGGTAAGAGTTTACTCAGCAGAGTTGGTGAAGTCTTGAAAGAAATTAAATCATGTGAAATAAAGGAAGGTAGGCCGACTAAGAAAAGATCCAGGTTAGAATTGTTTGGACTGGGATACAGAAAAAAAAGAAAAAAACCCCTCAGGAACTACGTTTTCTATACTTATTAACTGGACACGGCCAGGACCGAGAAAAATAGGGGCAGTAAGTATGTGGGAATACACATGAAGTTAAGGAAGAAAGAAAAAATAGGATATCGAAGCACATGTGAGGGATGTTGTAAAAACAGGCAAGTAGCAGAAGATCAAAGCGCAGAGAGGGGAGCGTGAAATATAGCAAAGAGTGAGGCAAGGGAGCCTGGCTGCCCAGGAGAAGCCAAGGGAACACAGAAGTCTGGAATTCCACCTATTAATCAGAGGTTTTGCTTGATCCCGAAAACAGGCTGGTGCAGGGGAATTCCCTGTCTACAGGGTGTGCTCTTCTGAGCGCTGGGGAACGACCGGGCCAGAGGCCCTGCGTGGGGACGGCTGCCTACCTCGGCCGGACCTTGCACCCTTCCACCACGCGTCCCAAACGCGTGCCCCCATCGCCACCCCATCAGCTCGCCGAGCGCCGTCCCTGCTGCCAGCCCACCCGCCCCGCCGTCCCACCCTCACCGAATCGCATCCAGTCGTAGTCACTCAGGCAGTCCATCTTCTGGCAGAAATCCTCCAGCACCCAGGCAGGCATGCTGTGAATGTACAGGGCCGGGGGGGAGCCCCCCTTCAGGGCTAGGGGCGGCTGCTGCAGGGTCATGGCGTCGCAGTCCCTCTCCGGAGGGTCCTTTGTCTCCACCGTGGCCATCAGCAGCGGCCACGCATGGTGCTCGCCTGGGGCTGGGACGGCGGCTGCAGGCAGTGCCGCTCGCCAGCCTCTGCCTCCTCTGCGTGCCACGGAGGGCTGATTTTCTCCCCGAAGCTTCCTCTTCTCGAAGGGGCTGGCCTTGACAGCCTGCTCCCACCCCGGCCGACTTGCTCTTCGCTGGGGAAAGAGCCGAGTGACACAGATGAGCGTTTCTTGCCAGGGCCAGACCACACTCTTCCTGCTCCGACTGACGTCAGGCTCCGGCCCCAAATGCAAATCAGATTTTCCTCTCCATGAACACTTATTGCTCCAGCCCGGTTGCCAAATGACAAGTTTCACGTGATGGAGGCGAAAGATGCTTTCCTGCGCGTTATGTGCAGCTGGTATTGCCGACAGGCTGTGCAAGAGCTGCTTACGGGCAAAGCCAGATGTGTGTAGGTCGGGAACAGTGCCCAGCAGAGCCGTCTCGCCTGCTCTGCCCGGACGTTGGCCACGTCTCCAGGGCAGTCAGCTAGTGGTTTGTTTGCCCATAGGGGTGTAGAGACGTGTGTGTGCGTGCACACGTGTGTGTGTTTAAACAGAGATCCCCCTAAGAGCCACACCAAGCATGCTCCCCACCGTGGAGGGTGCTGTACGACCGGGGATCGAGAAGGCTTCAAAGATCCCACAAGATCTAAGAAAGTAATGCGTGCCAACAAAGAGGGCAGTAAAAAGCAGCGATGCTGCTGTCAGCCTGACTGTTGCCAGGATTTTACAATCATTGCAGCATATAGGATTTCACTTATTATATGTAGTACGGTAGCAGATGCAGGGAGTGAGAAGTAAAAAAAAAAAAAAAATATCAACATTCGTCATACGGTCAGGTCTCACTAGTCAAGGATTAGGTTTAAAATACGTTCTTAAAGTCAACAATTTTTCTAAATTTTTTTGTTTTCCTGGTTTTTGTGTTTAACTCACTTCTGATAAAAATTTATAATTAATTAATTAGTCTGTGTACACGCTACAAATACTTCTGGCAAAATGACCTACTTGGAGAGCCTTATAGCTGTACCTCTGCCATCATGGGACAGTTTGCAATACATAACTGTAACCCATTCCTCTTTCTGTTCTTTTTGTTCATATTCAGCCCTAGGTCTTTTGTATTAATTGCAAACAGTACCTTAAGTTTTGAGAGCTTTTAATTTACTATTTCTTTATAACCCACATATATTTTACAGTACAGCTAACTCTTGTTTTCAGTATCAAACTTTCAAACTTTGGCAGTTTTCTATACTTCTTGCCTCAGAAATCATGAGCCTTTCAAGTACCATTAAAGTAACAATTAATTTCTCACCCCCACTGTAGCAAGGAAAGACTGAAAAATGTGGTATTAATGTAGCTAAAAGGTCAAAAGACAGAAAAAAAACCTGAACAAAAATATCCAAAGTGTATTCTTATTTAAAATACTGCATTTCAAAGATTGCCTTGGGACCTAGCTGTTTTAGCAGTAGTACTATTTCAACAATAACAGTTATATTTATGGGGTTTTGCCCTCTCTTTTCCCTGGTTACTGTCCCTCTGACACATACCTAAATTCTCTGTCACGGAAAGATGATCAGAGCATCTCTGAAAGTCACATAAGACGAGATTGACACTTGTGTGGCGAAGAACTGGATGAAAGCAGGAAGAACAGACACTTCTTTCCCTTGGGTACTGGAAAAAAACCTGTGAAACCTTTTGGACTGTCTGCCTCATGGGAAAATGAGGGGAATGAATGCATCTAACTGTGTGTATGGCTTCAGTTCTGCAATAAACATTATACGTAATAAAAGGTTTTACAAGGGAACTAAAATTTACTTTTTCAAATGCAGACTAGAATGATCCTATATATTCCTTTTATTTAGCCTTTGCTTTCAAATAATGAGGTATTAGGCAGGACTCTATACTACTGCATGCTCTCCTTGAGCCCTTAGCACACCAAACGGATGTCAGAATAATTGGTTATTTCTCTGGTATTTTTCACCTTCAGCTGCAACCAGCCACTTCCTGCAGCAGCGCATTCCCACCGGACTGCACTCGGCAGCTGCATCAAGCAGCAACTTTCACTCTAGTCCCGACCTCCCACTCAACTTACTGCTGCTCCCGTGACTGTCAAATGAGACGGTGCTATGACTCCGACTGAAAACTACCCAAATTTTTAATGTAGTTGTCACAAGTAAATGACAACTTTCACTCATTACTAATCTAGCTGAGTAACTAGTAGGAGGCTCCATTTTCCAATGTTCCTGTCTTATGAGTCAGCTGGGGATTTCTCCAGTCTTTTTTTATTCTGACCCAAAGGAGCACTCCAGAACAGAAGAAATACACTTTCTTGCATATGTTAAGCATATCTCCAGAAGTTTACCTATGTATAACATCTGGGTTTGTTGTTTATTTTTTTGTAAACATTTTATCAACAGGAGTTCTTTAATGACTAAAAAATTTCTAGTATAGCATTTATGCACCTGCTTTAACAATTTTAATTGAACAGACTTTTATGTCAGTTACTTCCTTACACCTGTCAGTGCTTTGCACTTTGAATAAATTTTCAAGCCATGGGTTTGGCTGAAGAATGAAACCCAAATGATATCAGAAATATCGAGCTATTGCATTCCAAAGACAATATGTAATCAAATCGTTTTTATGCTAGAATGCCTCTAAGTAAAAAAAAAAAAAAAAAAAAGATACACAGCTGGCCTGATGTTATTACTAAACTAGTCCATAGTAGGGTCTTGTAAGCATTTGATAATTGGACTCTTATGACAAGCCCAGGTAAAGGAAGGTGTTATTTAACATGCTCACAATCACTGCTGTGTGGGTTAAAAAGACAAGACAGAAGCAGAAAGACCAGTAACAGTACTGTCAGATTGCGGTAAGAGGAGTAAATGTAACATCAGATGTGACTCAGTGGACTGTAAAAACAAAACCTTGCAGCTATTTGTGAAAGATGTTTTTAAGTGCTTCTTATCTTAGAGAGGAAGTTGCTAAGTTTTTATACCTGACGTACGGGGGGAAAAAAGGTATTTCTTGATTTGTCAACAGGAAAATCAACACTTAGTATGTGAGAACTAAAATTATCTAAGGAGTTACAGAATTCACATCACAAGGAAATGTATCCACACTGCAAGAAAACATGTGGGAGGAATAGGGGCGGCAGCTGCGGGAACAGGGTTCTGCATCGCATTTTGTATTTGTGTTCAGTCCCTTCCTCTCCCAGACTTCTTGCATAACTTTGGACAACTCAATTTCATGTGCAAAATGGAAACAGAATTTCCTTTGTTACCTTGTATAGGGAAAGTAAAGATTTCAAGCATGGACTGCCTCTTGCTATATATTAAGCAGGAGGCAATCATTATTTTAAAAATAAAATACTTCCTACTCCTTCTTAGTGGCTGTGCAAAGAGTAGTCAGCTACTGTTGGCAGAATGAAATGATAGTATAAAGTTGTGAAGCTAGATCCAAATAATGTACTTTGGTACTAAAAATCAGATGCTACAGTGCCTAACTTTGCGACATCTGCCTGGTGTGGAATCCAAAAGTCCCTATCTGGCTTCTGTTCTGCAAATGAGGCATTTGCTACCTCAGGAGGGGATCAAGAGGAGCTGGCCTGCTGTGCAAGGACAGCATCTGTGCTTAAATGAAATGCTAAAGAACTGAAGCAAGGTTTGCCAAATTCCTGTCCTAGGACTCACACGCCTCAAAGATTCAGGGAAATGCCACCTTCTACCTGGGATTCTGTGGATAAATGCACACAGTCTTCCAAAGAATTAAATGTTTCACTTTTAAAACACAAACTGATGAGTGAAAGGTGGTAGAGACTGTGTAGATATGTGACAGCAGATGACAACACATAGTTGAAGGATGGTCTCTACCCTGACAATTGTTTCTGCATTTTTATGCAATGTAAATTGAACAGTCATTAAGAAACAATCCAACACTCCCTGCTTTGGGCGTACCCTCATCAGTCAGGCTGTCCAGGGACTGATGGATCTTTGGTTCATTTCTACACTGCAACAAACCACCCTCAAGTCAATCTTTGAAAGAGTGGACAGAAATCATCCCTTAGAAAATGGGCTGAACCACAGCAAATTAACACAAAGCATTCTCAACTAATTGTTGTCTATCAGGAGCTGCTTTTGGCTAAGGATTTAAGTTGCCTTGGAATTCAGCAGATGTAACTAAAAGTTAAGCAAAGGCAGGATGCTCCGATGAGTGATGAGATCAGGAGGTAGTTTTCATATGTTTGTTTTTGGCAAGTCACAGATACGCAAGTATGCTTTTCTGTCTGCTAACATGCAGGAATCTAAGGAATCTGATCCATTAGCGGTGATAAACATTGTAGAAGGAAAGTATCACCAACTGGCTGTACATTGGAAGAAGTGACAGACTAATGGAATCAATTTAAATTATCCTAATAAGCAACACAAGAGATCACAGACCCCACATAAATCAGAAATATACAGAATGTTTGTGGTATGTACAGATGTGTTAAACCTAAGACCTAATACCTACTACGTTAAAAGAAAAACTACAGAGTTGAGCAGGCCTGTTTTCTGCAACTGGATGGCAGTACTGCCACGTTAATCCTAACGCACAGCATCACAAGGATGTCAGGAGAGAAACTCCTCCCAGGTACCCGTAGGATCCTGCCTGCAGGGGCACAGTGCAGCACCCTCTAACTCAAGGGCTCCCTAGGAGCTGGGCGACTTACTGATGTCTGCTCCCGAGGCCTGCACAGGCGCACTCTTCTCTGAAAGAGATCTGCAAAAGGTAGTAAAAGCAGAAATCTTCATGTAGCGATGATCACATGCAGACACTGCCTAAAGTTGTGATAACAGTTCAGTGTTAGCCACAACACAGTCCTGCAGCAACAGGGGGCTGAACAGTTTGTAAACTCAATTCAAAAGTACCTGTTACTGATCAACTAGATCAACTTCCAGGAGTACGGCAGGAACACAAACATACAGTCACAAGCGCTGTGAAGTTATTTGACAGAATTAAGAGTAAAAAAGTTAGCATGGATTTACATTTTTATGACAAAGATCAATTCATACACTTCAAATATGTAAGAAAAACAAGTCTACAAAAAGGGGAGACATTTCATACTTACAGAGTACGTTGATATTCTCAGTTTCACAGCTGTGTTTCTTAGAACATAAAACTGGAAAGAAACATATGCCACAGAAATAACCTGCTATAATCTCCTATCAATCCGCTTCTAACATTGAACAGCACTACATCGGTTACTTGGTGGACAATTCACATATCTGCTAAAAACTACGCTGCTTTGAATTACACGTGTACATTCGCACAAATACATTCTAATTGAAGTATGGGGGGAACAGAATATAGGTAAAGAAATGTTTTCTTTGCTTATCTAGCCTGTAATAAAGCATGGATCTGTCTGTGAGCTGGATCTAACAACAGGCCCGTAGGAGCTGATATGGTCTCCTGTCTGCTCCTTAGGAGACACAAGCAGCTTGAGCAGTCCACGCTCCCCAAAAAGGCCTCCCACTACGACCTGAACTATTGCATTGCGATGGGAAAAGGCAGAACTCGGAGCATCTACCTTCTAGGAATGCTACCCGATATGCCTGTACAGGCAGCTGGGGAAGCAGTTGCGGAGGAGAAAGGTGTCCCCAAGCTAGGATCCAGTCTATATGGCTGACTGGGTTGGATCACCTTGAGATCAGTTAGGCAAGAATCCAATCACAAAGGACAAATAAGGCATTCAGGGTATGATCTGCGTAAAAATGTGTCAGCCTCAGAGTTGATATGACATGGGTTTATAAATGCAAAGCCAAGAGGCTGAAAAAACCCCAAGCACTTACACACGTCATCTGTCCACCAATGTAACATTTCAGGTCAGGTCCTCAGAAGGTGGTGATGGAAACCCTTGTGTACACAAACACCCCCCACGCTTTGTGATTCACAGGCAAATCTAGGCTAAGTGTGAGAGAGTGAAATTCCATCGGAAACAAATTACTTAAGCTAAACTGGTGCTGAACTGCCACTTACAATCATTAGAGTCTGGATTAAACTAATCCTTGGTGTAATTTACTTTCTAATACAGAGAACGTTGATCTGTACACATATTCTCCAAAGAGATGACCTGACCTCTTGAAGACCAGAGATGACCTGGTCCATATGCAGTGTTCCAAATAAAACTTCTCTGAGCTTTGCCCGTGCGAGGCCTCTACAGTCATCAGTTTGCAATACGTGTAATGATGAACAGAACTGAACCATTGGGAACCTGACGTACTTCTACGTGCTCTTTAGTCTTTTGGGTCTGACTTACCATTGCAGCAAGTTTTCCACAATTTAACTGAGTTTATGTTTCAGAACTTAAAATACAGACGTTAGTTCTTGGCATGTTTCATGGTGACTATCCCCGCCTGCTTAAACTCAGTGGTTTGCTACTTGAAAAGTCTGGAGTGAGTCGTCATGTTATTCCAGAATTCCGTTTCTCAACGTTCCACTTCTCTCCAGAGAAAGCCGCTGAAGATCCTTCCTAATATCAGGATGATCTTCCAGCTCTTCATATAACGATCGAACAATGTCCAGTTTCCTGTAGTCCATCGGTTTGACCAGACTGCGAACAACCTGGAGACATCTCTCTTTCAGGGTGAACACTGAGGTTAAAAACAAACACACACATACGACCTCGTCACAAGGGCTCTCGTTAGCTGCTGCCTCCATCACAGAGAGCACTTCTCCAAGTACGCAAATACAGAACGTAACGCACGGCGGCGTTACTCAAAACGCGCTAGACTCGCTAGAAAGAGAGGAAAAGGACTTGCCGTGCCCTGTCTGGAGGCACCTTATGAAACCCATCAGAGACATCTTGAAAACGAGAGGTCTGGCAACAGTTCTATTCAACACAACCGCAACGCTCTATCTAGAAACCCTCACCATCTCTTCCTGGTTTTGAGGCAGGTTTTATTACTCGAGCGCTCAATCTCTCTCCAGGTCCTCACGCTGCAGTCCACAGCGATCAAGTACGAAACCTGACGCTTCCCACGGCACACGCGGGCCCGTCTGTTTACCTGGCAGGGTGATGTCTGCTGTGTTCACGTTGGGAGCCGCCACGAACAGCTCCTGCTGGTTGACGAGGAGCCCGTCGTTCGTCCCCGCGTCCCGGAACAGCCAGAGGTGACCTGCGAGAGAGAAAACACGGCGGCGGCGCAGCCGTTACCGCGCTCGTTACCCGGCGGTCTGGCGGGGCAGCGGAAGGAACCCAGCGGTTCGGGGGATGTCACCGAGCAGGGGTGCGGCCAGGGAAGCCAAGCGGGGCCGCCTGCTGGCCTCCGCGGCCGAGCCGCCCTGTCACGGAGGGCGGGCTGCTGCTTCCCGCAGAGCCGCTCGCAGCTGGCCGGGGAGGCCCGGGGGAGGCCCG
>NW_010972438.1:690283-690529 GCF_000737465.1 Haliaeetus leucocephalus
CAGAAGGCAGGCCGCAGCCCGCCCCCCCGCCGCAGCCCGGCTCCCGCAGACCCACCCCGGTAGCTGTGCATGATCCGCCCGGTGCGCGGCTGCAGGACCGGGTAGCAGCGCGGCCTGCCCTCGAAATCCACCCAGACGGGGAGGACGGAGCGGGGGCTGCGGTTGTTGAAGACCACCTCGGAGAGCTCACGCGTGTTGACGGAGCGCAGGCACGGCCCGCCGCCGCCGCCGTCCTCCGGCCCCGGC
>NW_010972438.1:690906-698701 GCF_000737465.1 Haliaeetus leucocephalus
GCCCCCGGGCTGCAGCTGGAAAACGCTCGGACGGCCCCGCGGCAGGGACGGTCCCCGCCGGGGATCCCGCCACCCTGCAGGGACAGCCCGGGCCGGAGCTGCTCCGGCAGGGCGCCGGGCCAACCCCTTTGAACAAATACCTGACTTGGAGCACTGACGGCTTTAAGTCTCCTCTACAGGCAAAGGGCTTCAGCCTTTCTGGAAAGAAGGGTAAGCCTCCTCGGATGACGTTTTGCTTTTTCAAGTATGTGACAGCAGACACCACTCAAAACACAGCACTTCACCTGTCGAGGCAGTTTAGCGTGTTTTTCTCCACAGTCATTGCAGGTGACAGCGCTCAAGGTATCGAGACAGTGCCTTTTCCTTGTATGTCTCAACACCTCAAACACTGCTTTTAGAATACTTCTCGTTCTGCAACAAGACTTAGATGAGGGGTCCTTCTGTAATTTCTATACTCTCCCTCTAGCAGCCTGCAAGGGATAAGTATGTAAATTGGTAGAGAATGACAGCGAGAGGCCATCATCTGCCCGTTAACGTTTTTTTCCAGTACAGCTGAACGTGTAAGAACTGTCAGGGAGGCTTCCTGGCTGGCCCTTGTTCCAAAGAAGTCACTTTCCCCACTTTCCTTCTGTGAGAGGAAAACAGTGAAGTCACATCATGGAAGGGACACGTGTTGCAGGTCATTACTGATACTGTAAGAAACAAGAAACTGTGCAGCATTGTGGGATTACACAGCATACATAAACAATGAGGCTGATTGTCTTAATTGAAAAAAAGCTGTTACTCCTCAGTGTCTGGTACCAATCTTCCATAAAAACAGAATTGCAATCTTTAAGAGAAACTGCTTCAAATTGTACAACTTGGAGCACAGATTTGTGAGAGAGCAGAGATATATATATATCACTGTACATCTTCCCCTTCCCACATTCTTTAATGGTTTCAAACTTATGGTTTCCTATAAAGTATGACACAATTATGTGAGGCCATATATTTGACTGAGACAAATATAAGTTCTCTGCAGCAGTCAATAATCTTAATTCTCATTTCCTGATGTTAGTTAAAGCCTAGTTTGCTAAGTTGCATCAACCAAATTTGAATCTAATGTTACCTGTGGCTTAAAAAACAAAACATGATCCTGTCATGTTTCAGGCCAAAAGGGATGGCTGGCATTTTACTAATCTCATTCTAGTCTTTAACTCAAGAAATAAAAATACTTCAAAATGCACCTTGTAAGGTCTTAAAACATTACTGTGCTTGGCTTTCCTTTAAAAAAAACCAACAAAAAAAACAACAGTAACAAACCACCAAGGTGTTAGTGCATTTTAAGAATGTAATACATGCAGGTTAAGCTGTAGAGTTCACTAGAGCAGGAGTATTTAGACAGCTACCTCATGCAACAACTGTCTGCATCACCTTGACGCTGTCACATAAACCATGCAGTGTGGGAAAGAATTAAGCGGACACTGTTGGCACTATTTTATCCAGAAAGACAACTCTGTAGTAAATAAAGGGCTGGACACGGACCAGAAAAAGAATACAATTAAGACTCATCTCCTATGCAAAATTTCTAAAACTTTAATACTTGTTAATTCACCTCTAAACACACATACTTAGCATGAATGCACTTCAATAAAAATGGCAAACTGGTAACTAGTGTTTTCAACCTCTGATGAGCAAAGAGTAAGAGGCTTGAGAAATCACAGTATATTCACGGAAGAAAAAAATATTTGCAACTTCAAGTTACTCAACAGGTAATATATTTTTGTAAATGTTGTGGCATAACTACGGCAGTTAAATCACCTAATAAATTTAAACATATTGCCACCTTGATGTGTCTACAGTAGACAATGAAAACATGAACTTTTTAATATAATTGCTAAAAGTATATCTGTTCTCAAATAGTAACTACAGACAGTTTGCTAAGGCTGTGCGTGTTACCCCCTCACCCACGGCAGTGGTACATTAAAATATGGATATTTGCTAACAATTAGCACTAAGTTGAGGTAACAGGAAGAGAACAGTAGCACCAGCATGCTGTTTACTAATTGGCATTTGCTTATCAGACCATGAAAAACAGATACTGGTTTATCATTCTTAGTTTACATTTGGGCAATGGCATAAATTAGAAAACTTCAATTTCAAAAAATCCTACATTAAAGAGATACTACCTCTAAACCCTTCAAGATGACAGTCTTAGTAGTCCTGTTAGTCATTTTAAGATACATATACGATTTCTACAGTTTGGGAAATAAATTAACTGTTACCTCCAAAGCTGCCTCAACATGTTTTCTACTATAAGCAGAGGAAACAAACAATGGACACAGTAAAGAAGACTCAGGCAAAGGAAAGCATTGCTAATTCCACTACTGAATTTCAGTTTGGGTGGCAGGGAGGAAAGAGGTGATTTAAATAAGAATGTTTCAGAACACATAGTACAACTGGTAGGTCTCAAGTTGATCCCTGGTTTAATATTCATGTTACAATTTCTACATAGGTGGTTTGTTTTTTTTTTTTTCCTCAGGAATTGACAGACCTGTGCTCTCAGGTGTCTGCTTTACCAGACTACTATTCAACAAATTCCAGAGGTGTGTCTTGTCTTCTTCCATGCAGGTTACCAGAATGACCTTTTTTCTTCTGCTCTTTCCCAGGTGCGTTTCAGAAGGTACACTGCAGCATGAAGTCCCCCTACGTTCACCCATACGGTCTGACCTTTGCGCCAGATGTGTCCCATTCGTGACAAGGCCTGCAATCCAAAAAAACAGCCAAAGAGTGGTGGTGGCTTCAAGACAAGACAATAAGGGTAAATTTGCTTTTGAAATTATTTTTGATTATTCTAAATCTCATCTGATGGCAATGTCAAATGACTCTTCAGGTCTAAAACTGAATTTAAATGTCACTTATTATTGCTCTAAAAATAGATCATCTTCTGTAATGAAGTCAGCTTACAATTTTTTCCTCGATATATTTTCAAGTGTAAATAGGTTTGATTTTCTCTCAGAACATACCTTGGCAAAGCATTTCTTGTCCTGTGTAAGCAGCGCAGCCCTGCCTGTCCCTGGTGTGCAGATCCTGCCCATCTCCATAAGGCAGGCTGGATAGAGATCCCAGTTCTTCTTCTTTGACCCTATCCTGCAAAATAAATTAGGATCCCCTTTGTGATCATTGAAAAATAGCTAACAGTTGTTGGTCTTTCAGGCATGGATTAGCTCATTCAGGACCACATTCACTATTAATTTTGTCCTGCATTTTTAATATGGAGTACATCAATACTTCTTAATTAGGCTAACCAGAGAGAACCCTAACCCTGGACAGGCAAGCACATGCAGTAGCAGCAGTTAAGCGCATTAACTTTACCAGCGATACCTCACCTCTTTCCAAATGGCATGTCTGTCACAATAATGTCCACAGAACCAGTCCGCAAAGGGAGGTTGCAAATATCCCACTGAATGATGTCTAAGGGTATGCCCAGGGAAGTACTGCTGCAAGTGCAAAGACACTTATCTCAGACATGATTTACTGAGAATATTTTTAAATTGAGGAGGTCTATAATGTCAGCAAAAGAATGAACAGGAAAATACAAATAAGACAGTGAAATGCATCAATGCAAAATGGATTTCTTTACATACAATACTGCAGGAAAAGAAAATCACTGGTACTCTTCTCACCTTTCCTTATTCTCATTTTTCTTTAGTAAAGAACAGATGTTGTTTGCTGCTCTCTTTACAGCTTGTGGGTTGTTATCACCAGCAATATGGTAGCAGCTAGGCCATTCTGTAGCTCCCTGGGGTGGAAATACTGATAATAAGCAACACTAGCATCAACACTGCTTAATTCAAAACAAAACAAATAGAAGAATTACTCAAATATGACAGAATACAACAAAGCAACTGGAAGTGGATGTCAATGATTTTAAAATTCTGTAACAGATACCTGTTAGAGGTATTATGCACCTTAAAAGCTCAAAATACTTCTGGTTTTAGTTTCTTCCTGCTACAGCTTTAGGAAGGAAAATGAGGTCATTTACAAAAAGTGTGTTTGTATCTGTTTAAAAGTTGGTGAGATACTTTTGGAGTTCGCTATTCCGTTATAACCAAGAAAACTTACACGTATTATTCAGTTGCAGATACTGTCAAGTTTTATTAAGTTAAAAAATAAAGGAAGAATCACCTCTATTGGTATTGCACCTGTACCACACATGGGATCAACTATGATATCCGTTGGCTGTGGATCACAGAGTCTGAGAAACAGAAAAAAAGATGTGGTGACAAAAGAGAAAAGTCTCAAACACGTGAATTTCTGCAAGGAAGGAAAACTGAACTATTTTAATCACTCCAATTCTACCCTTCTAACAAAAAAACTTCTATGTGATTATTTTTTCCATTCATTAATTAGCATTTTATAAGCAGCAATACAGTGAAATACTTTCAGGAATGTGATACAGTATTTTGAAAACTGGCTAACACAGCAAACATTTACTAGCTGGAAAACATCCACTGTTAATTACGAAGAACACTGTTTCAGCAACTATGCTTTTTTTTTTTTTTACTTTTTTTTTTTCTTTTTCTAAGAATTAACAGAAACGGCTTTTGAGGAAGCAGTGGGGGGGGATGAAGGATCTAATTTCTGAAACAAAATTACTTTTTAACTGAGAATAATATAATACTATGCAATCACACTGACCTAAGCATGCCATAAGCAAGAGTTGAACGAAGAGTTGTGGGTCCAAAATGTGTAATATTTCTTCTGTGAAGACTCTCTTCAGTTAATGCAATACCCACAACTACTTCATTATTGTGAATATTCAGAAGAACCTAAAGAAAAAACTTGAACTAAATTTCAGGAGTAACAGAAGTTTTCCATAGTATGCCTGGTAGGTATTTATGAGAATCTTGGATGGTAATTTAAAAAAACCAGGAACTAGGTGTAAAAGAGCATCCTTGGAAGAAAAGCAATGCACCATTTTAATGGCAACAATGGACAAAATTCAGGAGAGCATTCACACATTTTCTCATTCACACAGAATGAGAACAAGCATTTTCTCATTCACACAGATTCTTGTACACAAGACTTCAAAAAGTGCTGTAACCATTATGCTGACTTTTAAAAAAGTTTTCTTTTATAAGTATGGGGGAGAAGTCGGGTAAGTCCTGCAAGTCACAGTGAAGCATTTGCAAAGCAGCAATAAAAATCATATTCCTGGTCCCTCCACCATACTAATTTGGAAGGTGAAAATATTGTTACAGGACAGTGGGCCAGCCCTTAATAGACTTGCAAGAAAAAGTCAGTTTTTCTGCCCCTCAGAAATGGTGGTCCTGTGCCATTGATGGACCACATCTGTTGGTCATGCTTTCCAAATCTCTGCTTTCCCTATGATAAGAAATAAACACTGGACAGTTAATGTTAACCCTTTTTGTCCCCTTCACCCATAAAACTGCAGCTTCTAGAGGGAATATCCTCTGTTAACTTCTTACACCGATATAAAACAATGGATTAAGGAAAGATTTAATGAGGGTAAAGGTAAAGCAGAAGGCGCCTACATTATACTTAAATATGAATGAGACCAAATGCTATAGGAGGAGGTAACACTCGGTACCAGTGCTTTTGCTGTGGTTGAGGGAGAGCAGAAAACTTTTGAGCACCAGCTCAGCTGCGTTCGGTGTAGTGGTGTTAATCAGTTAACCTGAGGAGAAGACAACAGTGTTTGCAGAGCAAAAGAGGGACCCAAGGAAGAGGAGAGGTGCCCACACTGGGCCACAAAAGAGATTATTATTATGGATAGCCAAAGCAGTAGCAAGTGGTGAGATCTGAGGACACACATAATGCATCAGTGAAAGGAATGCTTCTGAGGAGGCCATGATTTCAGCGTTACCAGTTTTTAGTTCCAGAGTCATCTTTTGAAGGCATTTTGGAGATCTCTAAGCACCAGAATTAAGAACTAAGAATTTTTACCATAGAAATGCAGTACATAGAAATGTACTTCCAAGGCACAACACTATACCTCTACATCAAAGTTAGTCATGTCAGCTTTCCACTGGAAGTGCTCCTGCACAGCTCCACCGAAGTCTCTCGCAGCCTCGTTTGACGTGAAACTGTGCTTGTCTCCTGCTCTATTGCACGTAACACGGAACTTCAACACCTTCGCCTCTCCTTCGCTTGTCTTACTGTCACCAGCCTTGGTCTCACTCCCAGAACCCGCCTGCAATTCGTCTTTAGCATCTGCTTGTTCATTATCCTCCTCCTCCTCCTCTTCCCCATTTTGGGATGCCACTCCTTGTGTCTTTTCTGTATCCTGGCCGCTAGCAGGTTCTACACCTGCAGCGTTTTGGGCACAGCCCTCCTGTTTACTAGCGTCTTTTTGATCTGTCCCTTCCCCTTGTCCATCCTCATTCAACTTCTCTTTGCTTGCAGTACTCTGCAGATTATGTTTTTTGCGTTTTGTCTTTTTCTTTTTTAAGCTGTTGTTCAGCTCCCAAACTTTCAATGGATCGGTCCAAGGCAGTTTTTTAACCAAATCTTCCAAATCCTTTAGAGCATCTTCCTTTAAAAGACAAAAAAAGTTGTGCTTTGAAGTCATTCCATCTCTTTAAAAACTATCCTTTTTTTAAGTCTCTCAGATTAGTTTCCTAAACATGTAACCCACTACACATTTAAGCGAAGCTTACAGCTTTTTGTGAGACTTTTGCCATAACTAAACAGAACTGCACTTAAAAGTCACAGGACCCATAGTATTTCATCATTTGTCTCATCAAATAAACAGCTAATGCTAAAATAAGCAACAGAAGTGATACCTGAGTCTAAGTGTGACCTACAAGCATGGTATCGGCTCTGATCCTAGATTTTGCCTACACAGCATATTTAACTGAAGAAATTATGTTAGACAACATGACTGCACTTCCATTTTACAAGCCAGCACAGAGGAACTGGGATAATATCACAAATAAAATAAAAAAGACAACTTGTTCATGAAACAGAGTACTTTCTGAAACTCATCTTGAATTAAAAAAAAAACACTCCAAACCCCAGAACTGATTGAAAAACGATGAGTAACTCACCTTATTTTCTTTAAATTGATAGTCTTTGAACTCCTGAACAACAACAAATAAATTATCCACTGACCTTAGGCGATGGACCTAGAAGAAATGAGAAACCACAGCGGCACGTTACTAACCACATATGTCCAGGGGACTCCATGTTCATTGTAATTAGAATGTTGTAATCTTATATCCAGATTTAGAAGACTGTGTTTTTCCACTTTTTTTGTTTATATGGGGATTATCACTTTACGTGCAAAGCCAGAAGGAAGATTTCCTTGTGCGGACTTAAGCTCCCCACCTCTGACTTCATCTACCCTTGCAAAACCACAATAAGCCTGGATATAGCTCTTGAAAGCAGGACAGCCGAGGCAGGGTTTCCAAGTGTTTTCATAACGAACGCCTTTAAAACGAAACTATTTCGCTCACGGTGGGCTAAGATCCTGTCCTTTGCGTTAAAACCACCGCTAGTCTAGTCACAGCCAGGGCAGCAAGGCCGCCGGCCGCGGCCCCGGGCCAGCGGGGAGCGGGCCGGGGTCGGCGGGGAGGGGAGCGGGGAAGGGACCGGAGCGGGCCGCCCGCCCGCGCGGACCTGCGGCAGGCCCCGGGCCGGGACCTCGAAGTAGATCTTCCCCCGGTCCCTGCTGATCCTGGAGGCCGAGCCCAGCTTCTCCTGCACCTCCTCGGCCGCCGTCAGCTCGAAGCCGGTGGGCACGGTGGCGCCGATAACGGCCGTGAGCTCCGCGCCCCCCTCGGCCGGGGCC
>NW_010972438.1:698981-740159 GCF_000737465.1 Haliaeetus leucocephalus
CGGCCCCGGCCCGGCCCCGCCGGCGGAGCGGCCCAGAGCGCCGCCTTCGGAGCGAAGGGCGGCGGTGCGGAGGAGCTCGTTTGTGCCCAGGCTCCTTACGGAAGCTGCCTGTCGCCCGGGAAACGTTCCCGCCGGGAGAGCGGATCTGTGTTTGACGCCTGGCTGTGAGAAAACGGCGAGGTGGAGTTTTGCGCCGAGGGGGAGTAAATAGGCAGCTGTAACCAGAAAATGCAGGGAAAGGAGGAAGGGTCCGTGCGAATAGCCTACCCAGCCCCGGTCAGTTAGGTGTTCCGTGTGGAGCGTTGACAGAACGGAGGCTGTCAGTGGCAGTCGCAGGTCCCAAGGCCGCTGCTAGGCCGCGGCCCCGGTGCGGTGCTGAGCACGGCCCCGGTCCCGCCGCCCGGGTCTCTGGCTGAGCGGTCGATGTGCTCTGCCGGCTGTGCACTTACACGGCGCATGAGCGTGACTACCGTGAGAATCCACCTGCCTTTGGGTGGCAAACCATGGGTGGCCGTTTCCTTTTTTTTTCCCTCGTTATTAAAAGTACTGAATTTCCTTGGTCTTCCGGCTATTGTCTTTGGCATGTTTCCAGCACTAGAGCTGATTTTTAAATAAAAAACTAGCTGCCGAATGTTTTTTTTCAGAAGGCAGAGAAAGAGAGAGAGACAGGCCTCCCTAAATACCTTCCGTGGCCATGACTGCATCAGTATGACAAAGTGTGAACTGCGTGAAGGTGGAGAGGCACACTTCCCACCTCCTCTCTTCTTCAAATCCCATAGTCTTTACCTGTTTCCAGCGTTGGACTTATAAATGTAAACACAACTTGTCCCTGCAGCTTGTTTTTCCGCAGTTGCAGCGTGTGCTGGCGAGAGCACTGTTTGTTTCTGGTTTCCTACGTACGTTCTGATTCCACTGTGACATTTTACTAACAGGCAGGATGCCTGAAGCACTGCTCTTGCCATTAAGCCTTCTGAGGCGTCGCTTTGCTTTCACGTGAGAAGTATGTGTGTGTGAGAGTGTGTCTTGGAGAGGGAAGGTGTGGGTTTTATTCCATCAGTTTATTTCTAACTTGTGATTCAAGTCTGAAAATACAGAATTAAAACCATGGAATTTGGGTCATAAACATACTGGAGAAAGTTTCTGTGAAATGGCTTCTTTGATGAGAACTTAAAAGTAAGCTAAAGCAGAGAGAGCCACTTGGGCATGTTTGCACTTCTGCAGTAGCTGGCACCCTGCAAGGTCTTTTCAGTACAGTGACAGTGCTGTGATATGGGGTGTGATGGTGGCTGCACAAACTTGTATCCTCATTTGTTATGCCCCTGGCAACTGCTGAAGCAGCCTGTGACACTACACCTTTACTGCAGCATTTTCTAAGTTGTAGATAAAGTTAGTGTGGTTTGCTGGCTAGCGCAATACAGAGCATCCTGCTCACAGGCTCCATGCCAGCAGAGCAGCGTGGGCACGCCGTGCACAGCCCTGACCTGGCTAGTGCAGCTTCAGGCAGTGATCTCCCTGCAGCAGCAGGGAACCCAAGCGGGCAGGTCCCGGGTGTGTGACTTGCTGCTCACATCAATTTTACGGATTTTGCTTAGCTCTATGCTGCAACAATACCTATAGCAAGGGAGAGCTTTGTGATTCAAGTGGAATAACGAACTCGGCTTGCTGAGCTACTTTCAATAGCAGAATTTTCAGCATATTTTGGTGAAGGTGTTTGCCAGACCCTTAAATTAATTCCATATGTCTGGCCTGTCAGCAGCAGCTCTGACCTCTCCCAGTTGGTCTCAGATTGAAAGGTGAGAACCGGTAATCAGCCTGCTATGCTTCAGCTCTTGAAATCTGTCCAAGCACCACTCGCAGAATTATTTCCTGCCAGTGGCCAGGTCCTACAGTAGCTGAAGACATCTGTTTGTCTAATACCCATGCAAGGCTGTTTCTTAGTATAATACCATGCTTCACTTGCAGCTTTCCTCCTCAAAACTCCTGATGTGCTCTGTAAGCGTAGAGCCAAAGCATCTTTCATTTTCAATAGGTGTAGATGTTACCTTTATGAATGACAGACGCAAACCCATTTAGACCAGCGCTGCAGGGCACCATGTGTGACAGTGGGTGTAAAGAGAAATTTTCACCTAAGGATTCAGGACAAACCCTCCTATGTGGGAGGCACACTGACAGTGTAATAAATGTAACTGCATTACTGTTTTTGTTAAGATCTTATCTTGAGAAGGGTCCCATACAGTGAATTAGAGGATAGTCCTCCCATGCAATCTGAAAGGTGCAGACTCAGCTCTGTGTGTGTCTGAGTGTCCTTGGCTGCCACTGAAATTGCTGTATTTGTTGAACCCTTGTGAGAATTTTGCAGTTGCTTTCAGTGGGAACATGGTGATGCACTGCAGTGACGGCATCTGCTCCGGACTTTATGGGGCAGAAGAGAGGTGACCCTGGCAAAACTCAGAACAGTTTCCATGGAATCTAAGTATTTTAATTCTCATTCTTTGATCAATCCTTGGTTACAGAAAGCTCCTGTATATTTCAAAGCCTTCTTGAGTGACTATGAGATTAAAAAACCCTGGTTTTCAACTGTGTATTACCTCATTTCTGTCTCTTTCTGTAGAAGCAGACCATAGATGTGTTGGTAGTCGGTGCTGCATAATTATGTAAGCTGGGATGTAGTGTCACCAATGTAGGTGGAAAAAGGAACTCTTGCCGTGCTATTCTGTGGGAGTCAGTGCGCGTTGTCAGACTGGTAGTAGCATACATATTCTCATTTATCTAAACTGCCAATATATTTTTTCCCTATAGACAATATTGGACCTGTGTTTTGGTAGGAGAGAAAAAATGACAAGCTGTCTTCAAGACAAAACCAGAGTTGTATTTTCATGTCCATTATGAACCCCATTCCCAGAGCCAAGAAATGCAGTTGGCTCCCAGAAGAAGAAATGTTCAGTTAAAGCAAGAAGGTACTGGTTGAGTAGATCTGTTAGACTTATTTAGAGACAATAGTAGTTCCTGATGAGCTGGCAGCATCGATTTTGTGGCTGGTTTAGTACATACCTGAAGAAGAACATTGCCGTCCATTTGTCTGGAAAGTTTTTTACGCCAGGTGAATTGGGTCTGTCCATTTGGAAGGCACGCTTCAAATAGCAGGATGTATCCCAGAGGATACTGTGGGTTTTTTTCACTCTTGTTCTTCAGGGTTAATCCACAGAATGATGGAAATAGCAATTGTCCAACTAAAGAAAGTGTCCTAATATTATCCTGGAATAAATTATTTGTCTCATAATACTGGCACATAACTGAAGAACATTTACAATAAACTTAACTTACTAAGACCAATAACTTATCCTATAATTAGGACTATAGGATGAATATTAAAAAAAGAACAATCTGGATTTTACATCATTGTGTACCTCAGAATAGGCATATGACTGTGCACAGCAGCTGTATGGTTTGTTTGCCACTGACTCGCTGTGTCACTTTGGAAGAGTCACTTAAGCATAATTTGCAAATTTGTTTTAAAAAAGCATGGCTTGGATCTCTGTATGATGAATTGAGGATTTCTTTTAATTTTTGTTACTAGCTTTCCACATGAGAAAATTCTGGGTTTCTGGCTTTTTGGGTGTTTGGAGTTTTTTGAAGGTGACCTGTTAGACACCTGCATGGATTCTTTCATCTCTGAAAAAGGCAACTTGGGTGACACATCTTTCAGAAATGTATGATTTTCCAAAAGTGTTGTTTGACTATAGATAGCAAAGCAAGCAAACAAACAAAAAACCCCAAGAACCTCAAACAACTCAACCAAGTACCTTCCTTTCTCGAAAGTTCACTTGCCACTTTCAGACTGCTTTTGTACCACCATTCCCTGACTTTGCAGGGATCAGAGTTTTCTCCAGAAAGCCTCTGGAGTTCTTTGGTGAACAGTCCTGAATTTCAAAAGTAAAAATCAAGCACATGAATCCTTGGTTGGCTCTAGGACAATGTGAGAAGGATGCACTGTGTTGGGACAAGATGCACCGAGACAAGTCAGATTTCAGCAAAAAACATGGGACCGGAGTAGTTTTTAACATGGAGTGTGATGGATCGAAATGACTGTGTGTTTGCAATCCGCTGTCAGTCAGACAGCTTGCAAGAGCAAGGTGGTGAGGGGCTGGCATGGTTCAGTTTATCCTTGGAGCAGCTTGAAACTGCAGTGCCAGCCTTCTAGCATGCCAGAGCAAGAGCCAGGTCTTGAGAACAGGAGTGCTGGGCAGTGCAGCTGACAGAGCGATGGTCTGGGGTATTGAGGCCTTGTGGCTTTTCTTCCTGTCGCATGAGGCTGGTAGAGCAGTGGGCTAGGAGGCAGAACTGGTAAGCCATTCATCAGCAGCATTCTTCATGGATTTACTTAATTTTCTCAAGTTTTACTATTTCCATCTGTGGGAGAGAAAGATAATATAGTGTTTGGCAATCTCCAGCTGAAGTATAAAGTAATGTTATTTTGAAACCCAGAGGTCAGAAGAGGAGTGGATTGGCAACGTAGTGGTTACTGGATGGGGGAGAATTAGTCAGTGTTTATTGTAGCACTGGTGAGCCCTGTGCCTTAGTCAGAAGAGGTGTGAACTGAGGATAGCAGGTGATAAGCCAAGACAAACAGTTAACAACTTCAAGTGAGAAATTGTATCACAAACCCTTATACTGGAGGTATTTTGTTAACAAGGCGACCATCCTGCCTTTCCTGTCCCCAGTAGATTTTGCACATGAACAAATAAACCACAATTAGCAATTTCTGTATGGGCAGCATGGGTGGTTGCAGGGCTGTGTCCTCTGGAAAGTCAGATGAGTGATAAGGCAATACAAGAAAGAGAAGCTAATACTACAAAACGTAAAAGATGTGCTTAAAACTTGAGACGGATCAAGCCATTCAGTACTGGGTCATGTACACCTCCGCCCAGAGAAACCAAGGTTTGTCCTCTGTAAGGTTTGTTAAATGAAAACTCTGCTGATGGAGCCTCATCTAGCAAGAAATTCAGTGCGCACATAGAACTTTACACCACTAACAGTTTCATGAAAGCAGTGAAAGGTGTTCAAAGATGTTGCTTAATTTGGACCAGAGTAACTGAAATTAACTTCTTGGATTGATTTAATTAATTTGGTAGGGCATAAACAAATTTAGAGATGGCATTGAATTTCCAATAATGAAGCGCAAAGTTATGTCTGCACCTGCCTTGCCTGGAGTAACTGCTTATACTGAGTTAATTTCAGAGCTGTAGAATTAATTTGGTGTGAACCAGTACGCTTTGTCTTGCAGTAACAGGGATGTGTTGTATAAATCCCATCCGGCATTTGGTTTTGCAAGGGTTAAAGTTCTTTGAGCAAGGAGATATGTTTTCTTCCAAATCAGCCCCTCAACATAAAGCTGCAAAGCCTGTCCCTCCTAAGGCATACCTAAGGAGGAGCCTGGTCTTCATGAGGAGAAAAACACAAGTGGGACTGCTTGGAGCAGCCCAGTTTTTAAAGAAAGCATTATGGAATGCTGGGATCCATAAATATTCAAGGCCATCATGGAAAAGCTGGAGGATAGGAAGATCTAATATCCAGGATATATCATCCTAAGAAATCCGCATCAAAGAAAAGCTTTAAAGTGAGACAGCTGATCTTTTTCAGTGTCTGGATTTTGCTCCAGACCACCTCAACTTTTACTTTGGACTGAAAAACATCACAATTAATCCAAATTGGATTTGATTACCTGAAATGTCCTTGAATGGGACGAAGCAGAAATGATTCTTTGGCAGAATGGCTGAGAAGGAACCACAGTAACAATGCCAATTAGACAGTGAGGAAGGAAAACGTAAACAGATTAGAAGTACTGACTTCAGCAGGTAGGATCAGGACTTCAAACCAGTCAGCACTCTTGTCTTTCTGGGAATTACCAGATAACTGCAAATGACTTTTTTTGTATCCTGTAGAAGCAGCATGCTAATCAGCACTGCTAGCACTAGCACCATGCTGTTGCCTGTAGTCAGTGCTATAGCGGAAGCTGTGTAGATCTTACCTGGATTCAGTATAAGTCTCTTCTGCGTGGGTTTTTTCCTCCAACTTGGTGCTGCATGAGACCTTTTTTGTTTCTGGCAAGTCACAAATATATAACATTTTCCAGCTGTCTCTCTGTCCTTGGACTAGCATGCCACACTGCAGGACAGAGCAGGATTATCTGTTGGTTGTGGTGACAAAACATTTTCGATCCAAATTTGTGAACAGCAAAAACATAGTTCCATACATTTTACTGTGGATATGAAGAAAATCACACGTTTATGTGAGAATGATTGGCTTTCTATATTCTGCTTATTTAGCCATAGCTTCTTTTAAAAGACATTTGAAAATAGTAGAGTGAATTAATTTCTGGGATAAACCTCATTGGCTTCACTAGGTACGTTTGAGGCTCATCTCAAGGTAATCCTGGGTTCACTGTGATAATCAAAATCAGAAGAAACTCAAGAAATAGTAGTCTTTTGCTCTGTTTACATCTCTTCCTGCATTCATGAAGCATTCTCCCTCTGGTGAGCTATCTTAGGTCTCCATATCAGAGATCATATCAGCTTACTGTTAATGAAAACTAATGCACTGCAGACCACCAGTGAAGCCCTATGTATCTTGCACACAGACAGCAAGTTACTGCACTGCGTGCTTGGCTGTTCAGAGAAATGCCAGCAAAATGAATATTCGTGTAATGCTGAATGTTACTAAAAATGGGTTCCCAAGGTATTCCAGACTTGTGCAGATTTTTATAGACCATTGCTCCATTTGGCAGTTAGAGGGTAAAAAGGAGGGGTGGTTGAAAAGCTGTAGTCACAGGTAGCTGAAGCCTGAAGCCTTATTTGGGATGGATGAGCAAGACCCCATTATTGTTAAGTTTTCCTTTGATTTTGGATGAATATATATTTTAGAAAATTAAATTCTTTGAAAAGCGCATTCAGGAAAAAGAGTTGCCCGTTATTCCAGCTAATACAGATCTGAATTGTATTTTTGGCTTCTGGCAAATGGATTGGGCTGGTCTTTAGTTCAAAGAACAGGGCAGTGGTAACTCCCAGCTCCAGCCACCTGGGGTCAAGCTCTTGAGCAACCATTTTCCTTCTCTGTGAATGTGTGCAAGTCAGTTGTTAGGCATCCGAATCCAGTTGTCAGGTACCTCCAGCAACTGAAAAGTCTTGCCTAATCTTGCAGGTACCTAAAAGCCATGGATACCTAAATTTCTGTCGGCAGACATGAACATAACTGCTGAATTCCTGAAGCTGTTCATCAGTTCCTGCCCAAGGCCTGGGAGGATTCTCAGACAAGACCTTTTCTTTCTCCAACTTGCCCATGGAGACTGATCCAGAGATAGCAATCTCTCGCTTAAATCAAAGCGTATCTCCCCTCCACCTCAACCCTTCCCAAAAGAAAGACATTGAGACCTTTTGTGCTCAGCTTTATGGGCTCTCTTTTGTCTTGTCAATTTGACTGGAAGGAGAGGGCCCCGTCAAAGCTCCTCTTCCACATGACCTGGAGAACAAGTTTTCTCTTTGGGTGTCCTAGCTGTTTGTTTCAGCCTGCGGGGCAGGGGGGGTGCTGATAAGTCTCTGCTGTTGCAGTTACCTCTCTAGGTGTCAGTACTTGCTGGACCATTGACTGTCTGGTCTGGGAGCTGAGGTGCTTCCATGAGACAAAGCTGACCTGGATTCCAGCTCCACCACCAAACCTGGCAGGGCAAGCTGGTGTAATCCAGCCAGAGGGGCGCAGGGAAAGCCATTTTTCTGGAGGAAAAGATAATTTGCCTTACATGCCACAGGCCAGGTGGGGAATTTCAAGTGAGAACTCAAAAGTATCTAACTGCTTTAGGGCTTGAACTGTACCTCCCCTCTCTGCATTTCCTGGTGCTAGTTTAGGTTTGGATGGCTTTCTCGATCCCTTTTTGAGTATTTAATCATTCCCCTCCATTGTGGCACCGTGAAGGAACCTGCCTGCACACCCCTGTCTAAGCTGTGGATCCCCCCCGCAGCAAAGCACTGCACACTTACACAACACCCCATAATAAAGCAAGCTATTCAAAGCCCAAATTCCAGTGATTTTCAAAGAGTGCTGAGCTCCAGCGTGATAACACACTGTAAATGGAGTCTAGCCTCTTATGATGTTTAGACATATTTAAAAATATTATCCTCTCTGTCAGTGTTGCACCTCTGAAATGTCTCAAATAGCATTCCTCTACCTCAGGAGTTACGAGAAATTCAGTGAAACTATAAGGCATGCAAATGCTGAGGTAAATAAATAAACAAATAACTAATGAGAAAGAGAGCAAAAAGGTGTCTGAACTATACCAGCAACTTTTATGTGTTTGAACCCTGAGTAGCCCAGAGATGCCAGACACCCTGATAAACCTCAGCAAACAAGCCAGTGGCCACGCATGGCTGGCGTTTACGGCAAAGCAGCTGTGGGTCTCTCCTGTAAACGTCTATGATTTACACGTCCTACCTTTCTGTGCAGTCTGAAGCGAAAAGCGAATCACTGGCACCTCAGTTGGACGACACTTGGAGCGTTTAAGTGAGCTTGTGCTCTTGCAGAGCCTTATATTAAACCCTGGTGCGGTCTGAAGTCCTCCGCCAGGAGAGGTGTGCCCTGAGGGGAGGCACTGCAGGGTCAGCCCTGTGTCCCTACCGTGGTCTGATATCTCAGGAGGTGCTGGAGTCTGTACGGACACCCATCCCTGGGGTCTGCACTGGAGCAGGGATGGTGGCACTTTCCTGTGCTCAGTGAGCTCTTCATCTACAGCTCCACTCAGACTCAGCAATTACGCTAATGTAATATCCATCAGATGATAATTGCTCCACTTATTCATCACTAAAGATCTCATGATTAGCAGGTGAAGAGCCCACTGAGATGAATTCAGCTTTGACAGGAGGAAGGATACTTTCTACTTCCCTTAGGGAAAATGACACTAGCTGGTAATAGGACTGGATTTAATTGGATCAGGCTTGTTTTGTTGGGAATGGAAAACAAAACAATACCAGTTAGGGAAGAAATTTCAGAAATGAAATGGGGTTTGATCAGCGGTTTCAAATGTAATTTAGTAGATTTCTTTTCCTGAAAGTTAATGCCAAATGTTGTATTCTGCTTCCTATCAGTTTTTCTTTTCTTCCTACTGCAGGCAGCCTGCATGCTCTCTCACCATAAACCTGTGACCTGAGGAAGGATCTGAGCTGCTCTGGCTGTTGGTTTATGGGGTCAGTCCTCAACAAGGACAAGAATTTAGAAGAACTTGGAGAAGGTGAGTTTGATTTCCAGCACTACCAAATCCATCTCTGAGGACTTGTAACCATTGGCCTCAGAGAGATAATTTTCAGAAGTACAGAGTAGATCGTCTGTGGCTTCAAATTTGTTCTCTTGAAGCCATATGTGATGTCTCAAAGGGCTGTCTCCTGGCGCCACAGGATGCTTTTTTAAAATATATTTATGTTTTAACAGCTTGAAGTTATTAAATAGGTACTGTGAGCTGGGCTTTTCATTGTTTCAAAGAAACACCTACACTGGTCCATTACTGACGTCAGAAACTGGCACAGTGTGCTCCTCATCAAACTGCCTAATTGGGGGTCTTGCTAGCTAGCTGGAAAGTAAGTTTTGACTTAGTCAGCCTAATGCTGGAAGGAGAATTCAAGGCATGGATGTAAGAGAATAGGTTCTTTCAGTTTGTATTCTGACAGAATAGATCCCTTAGCCATTTATTTTTATTGGGAACCTTAGTGACACTGAGAATGAGAACTGTGTGGGATCTTTTAGACAAAAATCACGTTCCTTCACTACTGAGATGAGATGTTGATATATTTTACAACTGTGGGGGTTTGGCATACTACATTAAAAACAATGTAAGATTCTTTGAACTTCAGTGTTAAAGACGGAGCCGTTTTTGTGACTTCTGGTCAGGTCTGTTACATAAAGCTTCACTCAATAATTCCTGCATCCAGCCTGTATCTTCTGTTTGCCTATAGCATAGTTTTGAAAAAAATTACCTTAATATAAAACCATCAGCTGGTAGAGAATCCTTCATGTGTAAGTTAAACTGCTCCCATGATTAATTATTCGTACTGTTTTTTTACAAGGAACCAGTGTTTTATAGGTCTGTTAAATACAGTGCATGCCTGATGTTACTTTCCAAAGCTTTGGAGCAGAGTTCTTTCTTGTATCTGGTTGGGTAGGATCCAAGTTGTCTCCTTGAGGAGTGATTTTATATAAAAAGGAGAATGTTCCAGCCAGAAAAGCCACCCCCCGGATTAAGAATTCCTGATACTGGATCAGGTTATTGGCCCTGATAGGTCAGATCTTTTATACAGATTAACATCTGATACAGCAGAATGTTTCTTCTCATTCCCCATACAAATATATCACCAGGCCCTGACACGTGGCAGAGATTTCTTTCTTCCAGCTCCTGCAGCTGATCAGATTACAAGTTTAAACCTGAGGAAAAACTCGATTATTGCTTCACATCCACAAATGTTTCTAGTAGTTGGGAACACTGCTAGGCCAGTTTTGGAGAAGGACATTCTGGATGTTACTGGACTCTAGTTCCTTGTGTTTCATGTAACCTGTCGGTGCTTTCCATCTCTTCCTTGGCTGAGGAGAGCCTTGCTGAGCATTCAGTCATTGCTATTAGTAATTTTCATGTAGCTGCTTATTGGGAACAGAAAACAACAGCAGCAATAGTAATAGTAATACCCACAGTGAGACTGTGAGTATGGAGGGGAGATGAAACTATGGAAGGGGTCATTCTGCACAGCGAGAAAGTCTGACATAGAAATAATACTAATTAGGGTATGAGAGAGCAGAAGCAACAAACTGGCAGCAGAGGACTACTAGACCTCGTAGAGGACAGTGAACAGACAGTTCCTTTGATTGATGTTTCGCATAGTCGTATGCCAAGAGGCAACAGAGCACTGCCATGCCGGTTTAGTGGAGATGTGTACAGTTTACACTGCCTGTGACACTGAGGAATCAAACAATTCAGGTCTTAAGAGTGACAGCAGTGACTCACTGGCTAGTCACTTAACTTCCTTTGTGTTTGTAAATGTGAGTGATTCATTAGATGAGAACTTAAGCTTGAGTAATTGATAGTAAAGGAAGGCAGGTTTCTAAGATGAAATGGACAATGATAATACCTTCATTACTAAACAGAAGAGGGGAGAGTAGCAAAAAGCCCACAAACTATGCTCTGCTGGGACCAAGCTGAATTGTCCTGGTCTTCTTTTGAAATAAGATCTGTTTTTCTGAACAGGAAGACTGTGAAAGGAAATCAAAAGCTAAACTTTACTTGTAGCTTCTTGTACAATAAGTTAGTACCTAAATCAAAAGCTGTCTTTATTGCTGTGATGACGCTGATTCATTGATATATAAACCAAAAACATAATCTCCCTCTTTCTTCCATTCCTTAATAACTAAGATGTTTCCAAAACAAGCAACCAAAGCCTTTGGAGTGTTCTAGGTCCCTTATTAGAAACTGCCTGGCTGGTCTCTGCATGTTGATGGAGGAGAGTTGCTCCCAGGTCTTGGCCAAGGCTTGAGTGTTTCCAGACCTGCTGAAGATCATACAATGTATCAGCAACAAGGCTGAGAAAAGTTGTGGCTTTCCCAGTTTCCTTGCTTGAATCACTTCAAATCTTCTCACTTGTATTCTTCTAATGAATCTATTAAGTTGCAATCTCTTTATGAGAAGGTTTTCATCAGTGGACATGCATCCCCAAAAAGGATTTTATCTAGTTTGATCTGTATAGTAGTTCTAGTGCACCTAGAGAGTTATGCCAGCCTCCTGGAGGCAACGTTTGTGGTGCTGATGCTCCTACCAGGAATGGCCAGGGGTGCAGATGTGTAGTTTCTTAGGTGGGGAACTGCTCACCTAGAAAGGAAATTTTCACACTCGCAGATTAGTTTACTTGGATATGGTAATTAAACGCCTCTTTGTAAATGACAGCATGAAAGCTCCATAAGAAGGCCTAGCACATGATTCCCTGACCTCTGGATCAGTTTTTTTTCTCTCATTGTTGCTTCTGGGGCATCCTGAACAACTGTTTTAGATTAGAGAATTAAACCCTGTTTTAAACTTCCTGTCACTTATTCACTCCCAGCACTTTAATCACTGGTAACGCACATCTCTGGTGGGCCTTCAGTGGTTGCTCTGCTGTGGTGTGTGTGCATTGCCAACTCGCTTTAGAAACAAGCTGACTGAACAGTGCTGATCTATGCGCTGTCATTCTTTGTTGTTCTGATTCCTTCTGGAGTAATAGCAAACTTGCCGGGCATCTAGGTTTGTATTAAAATGTAGGCATTGAGAAGTGAAATAAAAAGTTTGCTCTTCCCATGTAAAAAATATTATGAGCAGTATAGAAAGCTTTTCAGTGAAAAATGCATGTGAGGGTGTCAGGCTCTCTTCTTCTATAACCTCTTTAAGAAAGTACTGCTTTCAGGGGACTTTGGGTGATAGCTTTACCACTTCCTCTTCAAATGTCACTCTTGCTGCCTGCTTTTTGGTTTTACTGGTACTGGTTTTACTTGCTCTTCTGGGGTACTTCACTGCTACACAGAAAGTTGCCATGAATTCACTACAGAAGTGAGAGTTAAGTATTGGGATTTGTTCAGGTAACCCTTTAACCTACCAGCATCTACTTGCTAGCTGACAGCCAAGTTTACTTTGAGATAACTTCATAAAGGGATATTCTTACACACACAAATAAAAAAGAAGGCAAAGACGAAGTAGCTTACAATTAAAAAATTTTTATGGGATTTTAACCTCAGATGGTGCTGTTAATGTCTGAATGAAGTGTGGCTAGATAGCCTGTGGTGTAAGCTGTAAACCAGTCAGACAGGTCTAATGGGATCCAGTCCTTTGTGCTGTCTCAGTGGCCTGTGTGGGGAAGAGATGAGGTTGCACAGTTCAGGATTTCTTGCTCTTCCAGTAGGGGTTACAACTTCATGGTCTTGAATCTGCTTTGACATCCAGAAAACAGGGATTTGTCAAAGTGCCTGCTGAGCTAGCATGAGCTTTAAAGATTGGAAAACTAATAATCCCTAAACTTATTTCTAACAGTTCTGGAAGCAAACCCACAATGTGGTTTTAAGATTTCCTTTCTTTGTACCTGGGCTCACTTTCCTTGGGGAAGAGAAAGGGGGAAGGAGTGGTATACATGAACACTTTTGTTTCTTCTGATAGGTCTACCTGTGATAAGATCTTTGAGTAAACAGGGTCATTCATACACCATCTTTCAAAACCCAAGGCAGGTTTGTGCAATGTTCAATCCATCTGTTGTTGAAATTGCCTTCACTGGACAACAGCTGTGATGGCTTCCCTGCCTGCGATGATGCAGAATGAAAGTTCCTCTGCATAAATTACCATAAAACATACCCAGGATTCACTGTTGTCAGTAGAGGAGATCATTAAATTACTGCAGTGGATCTGCCGTGCCGCTGCCAAGACTTGGCTATATTTGTAAAATGTTCTCCATTAATGTTAGACGTTTGTGTCCTTAGGAGTTTTTAATGGAAACAGAAAAGCATCATCAGGTGGCTGCTAAGAGAAGCAGCTCTTAGTTTTGTTGGGTTGTCACATCCTTCCATCATCATTCAAAACTTCCCCGTATGACTAGCACACGTGGCTGGGAAAAAAACAGTGTTTGAGCTTGGTGCATTTCTGTAAATGGCGTTATGCTATCTGCAGCATTGTCCACAACACTCAGAACTTATTAAACACTGTGTGTAAATGTGCTGATTCTTTCATCAGGAGACTGTTTAAGTCTCCTGTTGGTGCTGGGTTTGTGTACTACTGGACTTGCAGCAAAGTTCGGGCTTTCCGCGCATGGGTGTGTGCAGGGTAGCAGCACGTCTCGGTGCAGAGGTGAAGGTGCGGTGCTGGTGCATGGAGCGTGTCCACGGGGCCATGGTCAGAGATTCAGCCCAAAGTGCTGGACGCGGTGGCTCAGTCCATGCAGACCACGGGTATCAGCATGTTTCACATTTTTCTGAATGGACTGACACATTGCCCCCGCAGCGTGGCCAGGGGAATGCGCTCTCAGCGTGCCGCCTCTGCTTCTACCAAAACATGATTTGGCCATTACCAGCTAGCGGATTTTCATTTTTATGTGTGGGAGTACGTGTGTATAATAAAAAGTTGCCTCCTGCTGAGAAGCCTGAATCAGAAGGACTTTTTGGATCCTTCCTGCGGCTAGGGGTTTTTCATGTGTGTTTCAGCTTCAGTCAGCAGTTCAGACTAAGCAGGCTGCTTTCATGTGTTTTAAATAAAGCAGCTTGATCAAGGAGACCACACACAAGAGAAAGGCTGCAGGAAGAGGCCATTGCCACTGACCAAGGGATAATTTAAAGGAAGCAAATCTTCTGCTTTCTCTCTGCTACTTTAAGAAAGTTGTTTAATTGAAAGGGAATTGTAATAATGAGAATCTAAAATGGAGATCTGCTTGTCCCATTTACTGCAGTTTGAATCGCAGCCTCTGGGTGTTTTAATGAATACACTATCACAGGATATATACATTTCTGAAGCTGAAATTTGTTTAATTCTTTTATGAGGCAAAGTTTGAAGGCAAAATATTATCAGTTGGTCTATTCATAGCTGTAGTGGGAGGAGAGGGGAATAAAGCCCATGGAAACTTTTTGGTTTGAATTTTACCCCCTGCCCCTTCTGCCCTCCAATAAAAGAAATTTTACTAATCTTAAATCTTTAGAGCTCCATCTTTCCTCCAACTTTACTGCTCGCTCTTGTGTGGCTTTCTGCAGCTCTGGTGAGGATATGGTATTTTGGCTCTTTGAAGTTGTTGTTGCTTAAGCCATCAAAGGTGCTGTGTCAGGTGTGCCGCTTGGGTGTAGGAGGTAACCGAGGAGCGATACGGACTGTGTGAAGCTACAGTCCTTGTACCTGGCCATCCTGCTTTTGCCCACTCTGGGGAAATAGTGGCACCAAAAAGTTGTTCTGAATTATGAAGGACGTATCTGCCTCTCCAAGGCTGTGCTGGTACAGCAAAGGCAGTGGAGCTGAACTGCCAGGCTCTCCAAGAGGAGACTGTTGGGTGTTTGTAGAAGAAGAATGAACAGTTTTGGGGAAAAAAAAAAGCAAACAAAAAACCAGTTCCCTGGACATAATAGTAGAGGTCCTTTCATTGATAGAAATTATTTGTGTCAGTGGTGGGTTAGGTATGCCTGTTAGGGATAGCTTTCTCCACCCTAACCGAAATATCCATGCTAACCTTATTCAAGTGTAAACCAAGCCTGGATGATTTCTCCTCACTGAAACAGTCTGGTCCTACATGAAATTTCTGAATTGCTAAGTCACTGCCTGTCGATGGGTAGTGGTGAATGAATTCCTTGGTTTGCTTTGCTTGTGTGCTCAGCTTTTGCTTTACTTATTAATCTGTCTTTGTCTCAACCCACGAGTTTTCTCACTTTTACTCTTCCAATTCTCTCCGCCATCCCACCAGGGGAGAGTGAGGGAGCAGCTGTGTGGTGCTTAGTTGCCGGCTGGGGTTAAACCATGACAGTATTCAAAAGGTAAAAGGAGCATGGTATAAAAAGCATGACTTCTAAGAGAATTTGACCAAACTGGAACTGTCTTTTCTTAAAAAAAATGGGACAAGGAAATGGGGGAGGTGTGTAAGGGTAACACAATTTTAAAATACTATAAGACTAAGAGCAAAGGAACAATCTTTTGCCTTTGTCCATGGCAGAAGGGTCAAAACATTATTTCCTTTAAACTGCAGCTATAAATACTGAGATTAAATACAAGAATTTTGTTCCCCACTCTTCAACCATGCTAAGGCTAAAGGAGCATGGGATGAAGGAGACTTTCCTGACAGTTAGGTATCTAAACTCCTCTTACTGACACAGGACCTGTGAAGCAGGGAGTCCCTACTAGTCCCATTCCTCATTCTTAATTCAGAATTCTTAATTCTTAGTCATAATTCAGGAGCAGGGGGGATAATGTTGTTGTGGCCCTGCAATGTGCATTGTCATGTTTTCTGTTACACCTGATGTGTCTGATTAGTTCCTGAGTCCAAAAGGATACTGATGCTACAAGAATATACAACTTCTGTGAGATACCACGGATACTGATGAACATCTCCATAGTTTGCATTTGTGTTTTACTAATACCTTTCATGGGAAGCTTTGTTTTCCTAACAGCTAATTTATTAGCAAGTAAATTGAAGCTTGCATATTAAAGGACCTGCCAAATATCACTTAGGGGCCAGAATAGAGTCTAATAGAATTATAAAGTCTTCCCCCCCCGCCCCAAGCTATCCTGTAAAGTCTTTTTAATTATTCTCTAGGATGGAATCTTACAAGATCTGTAATGTATTGCAATATCAAAAGAGTTCTATTAATTTACCTGCCATTAAACTCTCTGTGTTCCTGCTATGGGAATGCAAGGATTTGTAAGACACCTAGCTGTTGTTCTAACGTCTGTTGTGTTAAACCATACATTCAAAAGATGTATTAGATGCTCAGCAATCCTGCTATCTCTGATATTTTGAGCTGAGAAAAATTGGTTTCAGCCTCTTTTCTATAGAACCAGGCTGCTGTATTCAAAGTGGTGGCACAAATGTACTTTGACCTCTTTCTTTCTCTGAAGTCATCATAATAAGCACCTGTCAGTAAAACTGTCCATACATCAAAGTTGTTGTTTCAGACCTTTGTTCGTGACTGGTCAATTGTTTCCAACTCATTGTTAGTAATTTCTATGGTAGAAAAAGCAAAATTATTTTAGTGAATTTCGAATAGACTACACTGACATTTGAGGTGATGTATGTATTGGGAATTAATAAGTACTGTGTACTACGTATAGCAGTGTGCGTGGCGCAGTGAAGCTCCATTGACTTTTCTGGGAAATTACAACTTCTTAAACAGCAGAAGCTTGGCAAAAATTTGAGTGACCTTTGTGACAATGACTCTGCTGAGAACTATCTTAGCCTGTGTATAACCTGTATGGGCATTGCAGCTGAACACGACTGCAAACAGTTTAGCTTAATTGTAATCTGATTTCTGCAAATATCTCCTACATAGCAGATTTAAATTATGTTACTAAATGGAAATCCTTCTGTTAAGAATATTTGAAAGAAGACTGGTACACACTTAAAAGACCTTTTGGGGAGCCTGGGGTTTTGTTTTTTTTAAAATCTATTAAAATTTCTATTTTAAACATAACTACTTTTAAGTGGGAAGCCTGCACTGTCTTTTAACATGTGAAACAAACAGTTTGATCACCTACTTGAATTCTATTTTGCACAAAAATGCACCCTTGGAATCATATTCTTGTGCTTCTCATTTGGTAGAGCTGCTCAGACGTGACTGTAGCAGGAGTTTGCGTTGACAGGAAGCTGGTCTTACTGTGAGTCACTCTGAAAGGGGGTTTCCATGAACGAAATGACTGAATCCTACTTATTCTAACACACATAAAGAAACTAGATACAACATTTGCAGTGTAAGATTTGTCCAAATTCATCTCTGCCTTTTAATGGGATATGGCAAGTACTTAATTTGGTCCCGTGAACTGTGTTCATTTGCTAACAACAAAGTTGTTTTCACCCCTAGGAGCACTAGCATGTGCAAATCAGAAATCTCATTTAGAAAGGTGCATTTCACGAGAAAATATCATCTGGACAGTGAGAGGTCTAAACGCTGCAGGTGTATAAAACAGAGAATGTAACCAAGGTGAGAACAGTGTGCGATGAAAAGACTGAATGAGAGTCACATCACATCTGCACTAACTTGTGTTAGTGTTCCTTTGGTGTTCCTTTGTGCTTTGAGATTGCTGGACGAAAGAATTCATGTCTTTACAAATAATTTTTCAGGGTATTTGTACATGAAGAATAGTGAAAGCAATATCATGATTCAGGTGATGCTTCCATCTGTGCTTCACTCTTTCTTAAACAGAAATTATTATGTGGAGAGAATACTTGACTTCTGCACGTGGAAAGAAAATTGGAAGAGAGTAAGTGGAAAACCATCTGTGTGCTTCCACCTTGCTAGGGAATGTGAGGTAGAAGAAGAAAGGCATGTGGGCTTCTGAGGATTCAGAATGGTGATGCTACAAGAAAAGGAGGAGCTGGTAAGAGGTTTTGCTGACTTTGTGACTGATGCCAGACTTCTGGACAATTCTGAAAACATTCTTAAGAAAATGTTCAGTATCTTCACCCCCATTTTAAAGAGAGAGAGAACAGCGGAAATGACCATTTTAAATTAAAAAAAAGTTGTGATATCCTTCTTGCTTTTTAAAAAAAAACCCATCACCCACACATGTGAATGGTTTTGGAGTCTGCCTGCATTTCTTCTGAGTTTGAACACGGCTGTTACAGTGGGATTCCTGTTCTTGACCATTGCAGCTACAGCGACACAAGGACTTTTCAACTGTGCTCTCCGCTTGCGTTTTATATTAGCAGCTTTGAATTACTGCTATGTAAATGCTGGCTTAAACCAATTAAAAAACCCAAAGGAAGTGTTCATACCTTGGTTGTCTCCTCTTGAGCACTTGACAGTAAACAGAACAGACAGCATGTCCGAGAGCAGGGCACCCAGGACAGTTGCTGTTTAACCTCCTTGGGGCAGCCAGGGAGGAGGGAGGACGCAGCCCCCTCTGCAGTGTGGGCTCAGGATCTGCCTGCCAGATGGGAGCTGCCCGCAAGGCCCAGCTGGAAAGCTTTTGGAGCAGTGGAAGAAAATCTGTGACTTTTTTTCCCCCTCCCATTCCCTCTCCGCTGTGTTTATTCTACACGCTGGCAGTTGCTGCTTCAAGCTGTGGCTTGACTCGTTGCACGTGCCTTGCCACTGGACTCTCCTCTCCCTCCCCTGCAGGCTGAATGACCTGTTTATCAATATTGTTTGTGCTTAATACTGGTATCAGGAAGGTGCCTGCTTGCAATGCGGTCCCCTTCTCTTGCAAGTGTTGTGCAGGGAGCATCGTGATGAGAAACAGCAATGTGTAAACGCTGCATTTTCTACTATCTGTTCTTCTGCCAAATGCAGCAGTTCTTTCGGTCCTCGGTACTTGCACAGTTCACATGGTTACTTGTAGAGAGTTATACGTGCTTCAGATTGCTGTGGGTGGACAGACCTTCCTCTTCTAGGAAAAGAAGTAATCCTGAATAACATGTATGCTTACTACTACACCTTCATCCTAAATCATTTTAAAAAGATGATGTAAGTAAGTAAGATGAAAACTCAGATTTGATAGTTAAGTTTCCATTCCAAACCTACAGTCACCATAGGGGTCTCATGAAACGCCACTGATCTGTATGAATTCATCATACATTTATGTGCTCTTTTAGGCCAGAAACAAACCCCTTGCATGTCCTGGTTTACCTATGAACTTTTCAGTATTATTGCACTGTGAATGTTCTTTTTAAGCAGATATCTGGCTGATTACTTAACAGATTCTACAGCACTGCATTTTTAAGAGGCTAAGGGGAGATGCCTTCTGAGTTAGATATTGTTGAACTCAATCTGTGAAATCAACTGTGGGGAATCCAGACTTCACTTGAGCCCCAGCTATTTGTCATTAAATTATGAAAGTATTTTAAAGTGAAACTGGGAAAGTTGTGCAACTCCACAAGGAGCAGAGTCTAGAACAAACTCCAGGTTTAAATTTTCTTACTGTTTTTCTGCAATTTAGTGATTTGTTTGTTCTATATCCATGACTACATAGCTGTTAGAAGCAGACTTTTTTCATCAAATGTGGCTCATATGAAATACTTGCAGTCATCACAGTAATTCCTAGTTCGTTAGTCTCCTGGGCTGTGTATACCAATCCTCTGGCAAGGCCGCATTGCTGTCTAATGCTGCCCCACCAGCGTGCCTCACCCTGTGCTTGAGGGAATCTCTCCAGTGCAAGACAGTGATTTGTCTTAGCTGCAAAATAATGAAGCCAGAGAATCAAGACTTGTTATTTTGGAATTCTGAAACATCATCAAACTCATTTCATAGGGCCAGAGGATGACCCTTCTGGAGTAATGAATCCAATTTACTGCTGAGACAAATTCCTATCTGTAAGATTTTGTTTTGGAGGACATGAAAATCCCTCCATAGAGTTACACCCATTACCCGTGTGTGTTCATTGCTTTTGCAGTTTGCTGTGGTAGCAAGCTATACTTGTGTTATGTGTGTTTCATTTGATGTATGTGTGATACAGTTTCCAGGGGACTAACTTTCCTGCATTTTCGTGAAGACTGCAGTGAAAAACAACCTGCAGTGTTACGTTACGGTATGTTGGATGTGGCTCCCGAATGGGAATGAAAAGTGTTGTTCAATCAGTTGTGTGTTATTTTGTGGGGTAAATCAGTACATGGAAGTGAACTTTAGGAAGGCGCCAGTCTTCCCTAATTTGTGGCTTTCCTTGCCTGGCGATTCCCTAGTGCTTTCACGTTGTAGGAGAGTACGGAGGTGTCAGTCTCTATTTCTGCTGACCTGGTTCTTCTTTTTTAACCTGGATACTCTGTGAACTGGAGCTGGTTTGGATGAGAAGTGATGGTTGAGGGAACAGGGAGCAACAACTTTTCCCCCGTGCTCAAACCTGAACCGCACTCAGATAGCAAGCCGTTTGTGGATTAGTGGTATTTAAAGTTGTGCAGAACATGTTAGAGCAAAAATCTTCTAGTGTTGATGCAGAGTTTTTGTAGCATTTTTAAAACACTTGCGGTTGAAGGGCTGCAGTGTTTTGCATGCTGCTCTTCTATGCCCTGGCTCAAGTTTGCTGGTTATGAAACAAGTGACATTGCTGGGTGATTTTCTCAGGAAATAGTGCTCCCTCTGCTCTGGCCCAGGTCTGTGCGCATACAGCATATTCGCTATTAGGCTGCAGCAGGCTCTGGTGCTGGTGTCAGCTCAATTTCCTCCTCTTAAGTGTATGCCAAGGGCTAGATGCCAAAAGCTGGCAATGAAACAGCTCTGGGAAGAACCTAGACCAGGAGCGAAAGGGGACGTGGGAAGGATGCCAAGGCTTACAGAAACAAGAGACAGCAACTGCCAGGATGGTGACTGAGAAAGGACCGCACCTCCCAGCACTGTTTTCCTTAGTCCAGTAGAAGGGAAAGGAGCTGTTAATGCTAGAGACAACTTTTTAGTCTTTTTCTGTAAATATTTCTGGGCTATCTTGCATATCTGCCTGGGGAAAAAACTAACTAAAATCCCAGACAAAATCTCTGTGAAAACACCCTGTTCCACGCATACTTTTAAGTGAAAAGAGAATGAAAAGATGAGCAAATATTAGATGAGAGGGTTATGGTACTGTTCAGTGACCATAGAAGGGGGATGCTTATGTGGTCATGAGGTTTCTGTGAGATCCCGTATAACTCGGTTCATGCTGCCCAGGAACAGGAGCCTTGAAACTTGTTTGTAAAGAAAGAATGGAGATTGAATAGGTCCTTCAGGCTGTGACATGAAAAGAGCTATATAAGTAGCTCTTTTTGAGTTATCTGAGAGAGACAGAGTAAGTGAATGAGTGTGAGACAGGATGGAAGAATATCCTGAGTGCAGGTAAATCAGCACCTTGTGATGAGAATGAAGTGTGGGCTTATATGTACGACTTGGTTAACATTTGATGTGTCATACAGAAAGTCAGAATGCAAGCATTAGCAAATCACGAGTTAGTCCTTGAAAACCATGACGCTTCCTTTAGAATAATGAAATTACAATTAAAACAACAGCAGCTCGGGATATTGCTCGTCTTTGACATTTGAGCCTTTACTATGCTCCTGGATCTTATTTTTCAGGATTTTTCCCTGCAGCTTTGAGGCAGGGGAACTTAATTAAAAACTGAAACGAAAGATTAATTTGTTATCACTGACCACCAAGGTCTGCCTCAGCCTTGGTCCTGGGGCCACCCATCTCGAGCCCGGTGTGCTGTGCGGTGCCTGCTCTGCAGAGCCGGCAGCACCACGATTTCTGCTGGCAGGTCGCTGTGTCTCGCTGCGTGTCCTGCGAGGTGCGACCCGCTCCCTGGCCTGGCCAGTGCACCGAGAGGCTCTGTGTTAGCTGCCGGTGAGGCTGCTGTGGAAGGCAGACTGGCCTGGCCTTGTAGCTTGGTGCAGATAAATCGGTGTACATCCCTTGTTCGATGCTTGCTGCCATGCAGTGACTCGGTCAATGAGTGCACGCCAAGTGCCATTTGCCCCGGGCAGCCTGCAACAGGCGGCGTGGACTGAGGAGAAGGGGGGTCTGGGGCCAGTTTTGGGCTCTGCTGGTGATGTGCTGTGTGATTTCTAGGGAGTTTTGTGCCTTTGTTTCCTCTCACCTCAGCCTGTCTGTTCTGATTTTCATTTTGTCAGGACAGGAGTATCAGGATTATCTCTTTCTCAAGAGCTAAATGCCTCTTTGAAGTATTTGAAATTAAAAAAAAGAAAGAACTCCTCTCTTCACTCCAGCCTTTATGTTAAATTAAAATCTCCCCCAATATGTTGCCTCTAATACAAATGATAATACTGGCCTTGAATCCCTGTGAGCAAGCAGGCTGTATTGTCATTTGTATTACTGTTGAGATTGCCAGTTAGATCTGACAGCAACATTTTGCACCGATTTTGGGCACATGGACAGCTGGCAGAGCACTGGTGAATTCCTGTTTTACACATGTGTTTTTACTCCGCTCCTCAGATTTTGGAGCAGTTGCATCCAATGCATATCCCTGAAATGCCAGTGCTTTGGAACAGTTGCCCCATAACGTAGGGTTATGTCCTTACCAAAGAGAGAGGTGTTTTTACAGTGAGAGCTAACTGGGTACCACACCTCTGCAGTGCTGTGAAATTCCAGTGCAACAGGACATAGATCCTTCTTAAACCTGATGCAGGTAGTCAAGGTCGCTGCCATATTTTCTAGTAGTGAAATGGATAAAAAAACTCATCTGGCTGTTTGAGAAGTTGAAACCCCAAATATTTGGCTGTGTCTCCACTTTGCCTGTGGAGATAGCTAACTCAAGCTTTTGCTCTTGATTTTCAGAGAGGTCAGCGCCTTGATTTCTGGGCTGTGTTTTTGGAGAGTCCTCAGTAAATGGAAGTTTTCTTTTTTGGAGTAGTGTAGTCCTGAGAGGTCTCCTCTGCCTTGGGAACACTGCCACTGGTGAACATACCCTGTTACTTTCCATTTCAGAGGTTCTTTAATTTGGGTGAATTAAAAAATGGCAGCACATTTTTGGTAGGTTTAGTCCTCACCCAGAGCAGCACGGTGAGCTGGGTCACTGCACTGCTGGTGGTGCCAGCTGGAGGAAGAGGATGGGGAGGAGGGCCGAGGAGGCAGCAGGGCAGCGCGACCCTCTCAGCAGTGGTGTGACTGTACGTTGTTTAAGCCCGGCACGAAGCCACGCTGACAGTCTGCTGGCTCCAGCAGCTCAGCCCCAAGCAAGGATTTGCTCAGGTGCATCTCTCGTTAAGTAACAGCACCTTTGTTTTGCCAGGGGAATAATTAACAATGGTGTTCTGAATCCTTGTGCTCCTGCACCCCGCTGTTTAATCGCGGCAGGTCTGGCTCAGCTTTTCCTTCCTCTAGGACTGCCTCTTTGAGCATCCTTTTGCTTGCTTTGGGAGGGTGGTCTTTTTCCTTAACACTGGAAAACACAGATATTAAAAGTCCACTGTAATTTTTAAAGATTCTCTACTATTGTTTAACCAGTAGCTTTTCTTATACCATGTACTTTTTATTATCTTGTAACAAAATATCTTTTGTCCTCTTTTCCTCCTTGAGGCATTTGAATCTAAACACATTTAAGCATCTATGAATCTGTATACATTTAAATAATAGCTAATGGATATGCCACTGTCACTATAAACCAGATTTTTCTTACTGCAGTGATTAGAGGGAGGGTAGGAAAAGGAAATATAATGATTGGCACATGAGAAACTAGTGCCAAATCAGTGCCAACATAGATTAGTGCAGCTTTTTCTCTGGAAAGCTAGCATGGCTATACTTAGAACATGCTGGGACATTCCTGATCTTGTCTAAAAGGAAGGATTCACATGCACCTCATCAAGTGGCATCACAAGGGGAACTGGCCCAGTCTGGGTAGCAGAGGTGTGATGCACAGCTCTGCTGGGGCAAGCCCCCGGTGCGTTTCAGAGGACTACTGGAACAGACCTCTGGCAACAAACAAGCTGTTTCTCTGCCCACCTTCATGTTTCACAGAGCTGCAAAAGCAGCACAGTCAGTCAACACACAGTAAGTTTAAAAAAAGGGAAAGAAGAAACCAAACATCAGAGTGTAACTGAACAACAGCAGGGCTGCTATTTTTGTCAGAACTCTTTGAGCCTTCCTGACACAGTCCCACACAGTTGCTGCAGCTCTAGCGAACACAGTGCTTCATCTTTGCATAGTGCAGCTCTCGAACCAGAAGAACCTGCTCAAATACAATTGGTTTTACTGCTATTGTTGAAAATCCCTGCTCTCCTGGGTCTCCCTGTTGTGAAAGCTTCCCCAGCTTATCAACAGCATATCTATTATGTGACACTTGTCCTTACTCTGAAGCTCTGCCAGCCACTGCTAGGCAGCGTCTCATCACACAGTAAATCTGCTTTTAACTGCATTGGAACAAAAGCCTAATGTAGTGTGCAAAAGAGGAAGACGGAGACAAAAGTGATAAAAATCAAATTAGATTCACCATGCACGCAAATTTTCAAATGCAGAGCATAGTGATGCTGGGAATAGAGGGAAGAAAACAGCTTTAAAAACAACGCATAAAAGCAGATGGCTGTCCTTGCATCACTTCTGGAGTCGCTTTGCATTCTGCAGGCACAACCAGGGGAGACCACAGTCAGGGCTTAGGCAGATGTGCCCGCAGCTAATTACTGTGGCAGTTTAAAATACTACTCCCTTTCTTCACTAACAGGCTGTTGCCATTCCCATGGCCGAAGTAGCATCCCCGTGGTGGTGAGCTGAGTGTGGTCTGTGCTAGTGCAGAGCCCCATAGCTTAGCCCAAGTTGCAGCCAGGATTTACAGCGAACCACAAGGCGCATCGCTGTCCTCACAGCTGAGATAGGGTCCAGTGACCCTCGTCAGAGGGTGGTAGTACATGGCTTGGGCATGGGACACTTTATTGCTGTGGACATCTGCCCAAGCCCTTCTGCAGACCCAGGAAGGGCGCTTGGCCAGTTCCAGGCATGCTGATACAGCATATATTAGCAAAGTGCTTATGTTGCTTCAGCTGTTCCAGGAAAGTTTGATTTATGCTGCTACAGTAAATAGCCTTTCTTCTCAATGGGAAGGTACATCTCTATCAGCACGATTCTGTTGGGTTTAGGTTTTCCATCAGCATGGCTGTGCCTCCAGGACACAGGGGCAGAGCTAGCTGGCAGTAATGGTGTAGGTTAACCCTGACTCTGCTTAAAGAGGGAGGATCAGCTGCTCTAGCCCCAAAGCAGCAGCTTTAGTAGGATAACAGAAAAAACCCTGCACTTCCTCAGGCCTCAGTGCTTGTGGTGCAGCTTTGCTGTAGCACCACGGCAGCGCTGCTTGCAGCAGAGGCTGTGACTTGCATTAGGGAGGCATGCCAGCAATACCTGCAGTTGGTGGTACATGCTGGAAGGGAGCCTGGCTTTTCTTCAGCCAGATCCAATACTTCTGGGCTGTAGGAGTGCATTCAGTTCTCAAAGGTCCTCCTCCAAATACGTCTGAAACTGACCTGGAGCCAACTGAAATCTGTGGGAGATGATCTATTGACTTCAGTGGCTTTTGATCCAGACTCCAATGGTGCCCTAAATACGCTCGTCTTTGTAGTCCCACCCTGCTGCAGTTCCTGTGAAAGCATGGAGTACACAGTCTGGTGCTGGCTGCAGGTCCAGGCTCTCCCTGTGCTTTCATCCACTCCTCCTCTCATGGGCATCCTTACATATTTTCCAGTCTGGTTTTTCAGCTGCTGACCCAGCAGCAGGGAGCTGGACGGGAAACAGCCAGGCTTTCCCAGGACTCGCACAGGTTTGGTTTTGGGGTGATCGATCAACAGCTGCTGTTGATCAAGCGATATAATTAATATTGTCTAACCTTTGCTGGTAATCATGTTGCCTTCATTAGTGCTGCGTGGGGGAGTTTCACCCTCCTTGCAGCTTGTTTATGAAAGCAGCTGCCTTACCTGGTCAGAGCAGCAAGTTTTAGTTTTGTTTAACGGTGAAGAAAACCCGTGTTCAGGCAACACTGAGGAGGGGAGGGTGGAGGGAACACGACTGAGGACTGCACCGTCCCGTGGGCATTGGATTATGCCCAGCCGTGGTCCAGGCTTGGTGTGGATGCAGTTGCTGCTGCAGAGGCACGTCCTTGTTCGGCAGAAGCTCTCAGTAGCTGTTACCTGTGAATGCTGTTTGCAGCTCCGTGTTGCGCTCAGAAAACATTCCTGGTCTTCTCAATTTCATGTTCCCCCCTTGCACATTCATCAGGCTGGCCGACCGTCACAGGTCCCAGTTGCACCTTTGGGATGTAAAGGTGCCGATGTGTTAATGTCATTCTGGTTTTGCTCCAGGGATGGAGTCGCAGCCAAGTGGAAGGATTTGCAAAACGCGTTAAATGGGCCCTGTGTGGGAGTTCATAGTGAAACGTATGGTGAGGGCTCTGGTACACTCCTGGTTCACTCCTCTTGCACGAGGTTGTGCTTGCTGGCGCGGCTAGCTGGTATATGCCTGCCTGTGCCACGGCTGCTTGCTGGCATGGATCGGGGGCGTTCTGCGTTCACGCTGTGAGTGGGGCCTGTGCTGACAGGTTTGGAGCAGGTAGCCAGTTACTTTCTGCTTTACCTCAGCCTCTCTTTTCTTCTTCTTTTTTGGATTACCACTCTCATCCTTTTCCTTCAGTGTTTTTCTTTCCTCTTTTCTCTTTTCTCTTTTTTCTCTCTTCTCTTCTCTTCTCTTCTCTTCTCTTCTCTTCTCTTCTCTTCTCTTCTCTTCTCTTCTCTTCTCAGCTTTCCCTCTTTTGCTTATCTGTACAAAGCCAATACATCACAATGGGGTTAATTCGGGGAGCTCACTGTATAATAACAATAATAATTACCAGTGTTCTCCTTTTTTCACCATGTGAAAATACAAAAGCACATGCACTGTTACATGCCTTGTACCAAGGGTTGGCTTTAACTTACAAAGCAAGTCTGGGTGTAATTTGGGCCTTAGCAGAAGGGAATGTCCGAGGAAACAAAAACTGCTAGAAACAGCATGATGCAGTGGTGCAGACTGAACAGTTTTCTGTCTGCCTTTGCAACAAAACACTGGAGAGCCAGCCCTTGAACGTCCAGGCTGTTTCCCTCTTCACTGTGGCCCTTCAGCGCATATAGCTGTGATTATGCTAAGCTACTTTGCATTCAACTGAGTTGGTGGAGGAAATCGGAAAATCCCTGTCTGTTAAATTAATACTGAAGCCAAGAACTTGGGAAGCAACTTGTAATTGGAAGTGTTAGTGTTTTCTTGTATGCACCCCATGGCAGATAATCCATGGGACAAAACAGTCATGAATAATGCACTGAACCCATTTCTCTGTGCCTAGCCTGAGTTCCTGAAAAAAGCTCATTCCTCCAGGTGGGCTGCTACCACGCAACAGAGACCTCAGATATTATAATCAAACCTTTCAGTCTGTTGGAGCTGCTGCGGTGCACGGGCCAGGTTATGGGGTCTCTGTATGCCGCAGTGTGTGTCAGCATGGAGGGCGTCCATGGCTGCTGTGGCTGCTCAGCCTCTGTGCACCCACCTCACCTGTCGGCACCGACGGAGCAAAGCCTGGGGCAGTGGAGAAGTGAGCCTGTACTGTGCGGGGCCACGTGTGTTACCTGTGAGTGAGGACTTCGGACTGGGCGAGGAGCCTTAATTTGCTCCAAGCTGTGAAAAAAATATTCCTCTGATCACTGAGCTTGATCACTCTATCTACGCTGCAGAGAGGCATAGATGGGCTTCCTCAGACCCTAGTCGCATGCCTGCAGCAGCAGAGACATCGGCACAGGCTGTAAAACCTGCCTGGGACTTAGCCAGACTTACTAGGGACGGGGAAGGAAAGCTGTGGTTGTACCCCATTAGTACGACTGGTGAGCGATGGGAAGGCTCTTGCACAGCCCTCCCTCAGGTGCCTTTAAGCTGCATCCAGCTCGGTGTGCCGGCCCCACTCAGGGCCAAGCTGCTCTTTGCACACCAGTAGCTTAGTGCTGCATTGCGAATTGCGTGTAACAGCAAAGCAGTCATGTCCTCTGCTGTTTGGCACAACTTGCTTCCAAGCCTCTGGGACACCTGAAGGTCTCCCAATTTGCTCTTGCTTCTGAGTTCTGCTAACATAAAGTTTTCTGCAGAAACTCCACTTGCACAAATACATTTAGCAGCACAGCGCAGGGTTGTGCACAAAGAAAAGAAATGAGTGAATGCTGAAAGGATGAACACTTGTGTTTTGTTGCCTCAATGTGCAACTGGCGCAGTGTTTTAAATGGTGGCACTCAGTAAAGATGTTTCCCTGATTGAAGACAGGAGGAGAAGCTGTTGCTCCCTTGGGAAGCGTCCAGAAGAGCCCCTTGCAGGATGGGGCGAGGGGTTTAGCCCACCCTGGTGGGAAGCGGGCAGAGGCTTCTACAGGGGATGCGGGATGTGGGATGTGGGATGCGGGATGTGGGATGTGGGGTGGGGGATGCGGGATGTGGGATGGGGGTTGTGCAGCTGGCCCAGCGCAGCTCACATCTCCCCGCGGGGGCTGCAGCAAGCCCCAGCCCTACTGCTCACTGAGTGCCTGTGCCAGCCCTGGGCTGGAGCATCCAAAGTCCCTCTGCTGGGAGCCACTGCCTGCCTCCTCCTGGTTAGGATTCATTGCCGTGCAGCAGCTCTGCATCGCTTTGGCAGCCTCAGCGCTGGTTTAAAGAGCAGTTTGAGGGGGATGGTGTTTGGCTCTTAGAGGGAGTGGAGAAGATGCTGTGGAGGCAGGAGCGGACCTGGGAGGTGATGTGCAGGCAGTTCGGGTAGGGCTCAGGCAGAGGAGAGATGAGACTGTTATGTGAACCTTGTGTGATTAGTTGTGCCAATGCAGGTGTGTTTACCCAGCTCGTTATGGTGCTTAGGTGGACAATAACACTGAAATTTGACATTTTGATCTCTTTCTTCTCTTTGCTGCACTTCTCTTTCTCATGTTTTCCCTTTTATCAATACTGTCCTAAGCAGCACCAAAACTGTAACAAGAAAATGGTCTCCTCTGTTTTAAGAGAAAGAATGACTGTAATAATAATTCAACAGGTGAGCAAGATCCTCTGTGATCACTCTTTCTCAAAAAAAAGCACTGACTGCTTTCCTTCCCCTCCCTGTGTGGGTTTGGAGAGCTGTATGGCTGAGCCATGAAGGAGAGGAAGGGCTTCCTACTCAAGCGTGTGTTACTGAGAAGGGGTGCTTAAAAAAAAACCCAAAACTTTCCACTCTGTTTCAGGAAATGACACTGTCGTGCTGGAATTTACAATGAAGTTGTGAATGTGGCTGGAGCCCGGGGCTTCTCCATGAGAAGGCCCCTTTGGCCAGCTGTATTCAGCTCTAATGAGAGGGCTAAATTCTCCCTGAAAGACGTGTTTTCCATTTGGCCCCTTTTCCTTCATCAATCGCTGTCACTTTAGACAGAAGGCCCCGCATGCAGCTTCCCTTCGGCTTGTGTGCCGCTCTGGGGCCGCGCTCCGCGGAGGACAGGCTGGCCTACTAAAATGCATCTCTGAGCCCCCCGAACAATAGCGCTTTGTGTGAGCAGCACAGTGCAGTCTCAGTTTCCCAGGCTTTTCCTTTTCTCCTCTCCCCTCTCCTGCTGGAAGCTGCCGGCGATGCGGGAGCGGGCAGAGGCTGCTGCCACCGGCCGCCGAACAAAGAGGCGAGGGGCTCGGGCGTCCCTGCGCAGCGTGTTGTTCCCCGCTCCCCGGCGCCTGGGTCCAACAACCGCAGGTACTTGAGGATCATTTGCCTCAAGAACAACAGAGCTGAGTAATTTCAGCAAGAAATGCAAACCGGGGTGCAAGCAGGGCTCCAGCCATTGCTCCAACGACTTCGGGGCAGGCAAGGTGCTGCGCCCCTGGGGACAGTGGATGAAGGCAGCCTGGGGTCCCTTCGGCGAGGGCAGCATGCCATGGGGGGCTTTCGGTCTGCTCCCGTGAGCTGCCGTGTGCCGGGCACCCCGGCAGCCTGGCAGCTTGCTGCCAGAGGCCTCCGTGGCTGCAGGCGTCCCCACACTCCTGACCCCAGGACTTGCTACTCCGCAGCTCTGTTCAGGGCAAATAAAGATGCTGGAGTGAGGAGCAACAGGGTGAAGTTTAAAAAAAAAAAAAAATAGGCCGAGTCTTTGCAGCAAGTCGATGGTGCTCGTTAATACGGGCAGGACAGCAGTGATACCTAGCCTGCACACAAGCTTTGCATCAACAGACATGAGAGTACCCCCCAGAAGAAAGCAGGAATGCTAACTCCATTTACAGATGAGGAAACAGGGGTACACACAAGACCTCAGTGTCCCGGATCAGACCCCATTTCTGTCCCAGTGGGCTCCATGCCCACCCGCACGCTCCTCCTGCCTCATGCTCCTCACTGCTGCCAGACAACAGAGACTGATGTTGGAAACACCCGGCCCCGGTGAGGCGCAGGCTGTGAAGGGGGAAGGTTTATCAACCCTTATTTCTCTGCACTGTTGGCAAATAAAATCAAGCATCATGTAGGGTAGGTGTGCTGTGATGTGCAGTGACTCTTGTTTTGTTGCAGGGATGTTCAGGGACCATCATGCCCAGGCTGGGAGGGTGCTGGTCCCTCTGGGCTGAGGGGGGGCAGTGAAGGGGCCATTTCACAGGGACGGGCAGGCAGGCGTGCCCCGTCCCCTGGCAAAGCTCTGGCGTGGCTGCCCTCTGACTGTGACCAAAGCAGGTCCAGGCTTTGGCCATCCTGTGCTTATGAGTTCTGGATCCCAAAGTGCCTAAAAATATGATCAGTGGGTTTCATATTGCAGATGGAGAAAGGGAGATCATGTGTGGCTAAATTAATTGCGAACAATAAATAGCAGTGACCCAAATGTCAGAAAGCAAGTCAGTGCCCGTCAGCCACTGACACGCCGGAGCATTTCTTTGGCTTCAGTTGGACCCGACGCACAGGGGTCTGGAAGGTCTGCCTTGTGCAACGAGCCCCGAAGCTGCTGTGGTCATGAGCTCAGAAGCTGCTGTGGTCTGCTGCCCCATGCCCTGTCCTCGTGAGCTACTGTGCCGTCTGCATCATCTGGAAAGAAAGTGGTAGGAAAAGCTGTTTCTTATTTATAGGATGTGTAGTCACAAGCAGTCCTAATCTGCAAGGTGCAGAGCCACTGGTGATGTAAATGGATCAAGGAATAACTGCATCTTGCATGTGATAAAAATGGGCTCAATCCTACAAAAGAAAATTGCCGTCGTGTAGCCTACAGAGAGGAACTGAAAACACAGTTCTTTTTGTGTGATAGGCTTAATATCTGCAGGATCTGGCCTTGTATCTGTAGTCATTGATACTGCTGGATGTGATTGATTGTTCATAAACAGTAATTCAGGGATGATAAAAAGACGTCGTTAAAAGAGCAGCAAGCTCCTCCTCTAGTGCAAGTTCTTTTTTTGGTCTGTTGCTACAGCAACTCTCTACTAAGAACAAAGATGACAGCAAGATATTAAATTTTGCAGCAACTCAATTGACTCTTGATTTGCCTTCTTCTTTGCCTTCAGTAACTGAATCCTACTCCACTAATTGTGTTAGATTTCAGATAGAAATCATGCCTTCCTGTGACAAGAATTCCTGCGTTGCTTTTTCCTCCTTCCCCTTAGAAACCAATTAAATCAAATTAACTTATTTAAATTCAGTGGATGATTATAAACACTAGATTTCTTGGCTTTATTTCTTTTGCATGTGGACATCATGTATTTTAAGCCACAACTCATATTCTGTACCAAAATCCCCAAAGCCTTAATATTCTTTAAAAAGAAACAAAAGTTCTTGGCAAGTTCAGTTTTGGCAAAGTTCACTTTATGCCAATGGCATAGAGCAGAAATGTATAATCTACTGTAACAGAGGTCATCTGAATTTATGAATGTTAAAATTGTTTTTAAAGCAATACTGCATTTCAGTTCCTTTCCCCCCACCCCACAGTCTTTATTTCTTGTAGGGCAGACTGTGAGAAGGCCCCTGAATCTCTATCTCTGGGTTCACTTCTGCACATGCAAAATCACCCCATTACAGTAGAACACAGTGAGACAAATGACCCCCGTAGTCTTTGGCGGGATTGTCATCTTCAGAGCCCCAACCCTCGGCTGTCGGAGGTCAAAAGCTTCTGCATGGAGACAGTTACAGCTGAACCTTTGGAGCAAACGTTCTGTGGCTCTGCGTTTGACTGTCGTCTGTGTGTGCCACGCATGATGGGCACTGCTCCGGACAGGGTTAACTGTGCTCATCTCTCTGGGAAATGGGTGCAAGGGGAAGAAAGGCCAATGAAGTTTGCCTTAGATAACACAAAATGTGAAATGCTACTGGAACTGTGATGGACTTCTGGGAGCAGGTGACCAGGGGAGAACAGCACCATCCCGTACGAGCAAAGCATAGGTGAAATCACATCCAAACTACAAATTCAGCTGCAACAAATCATACAGGTTTGTACTGAAGCCTTGGAGCCCACGGGAAGCCAGGCTGGCAGGCGGCATAGCTGTGCCCCGCGCGGTGGAAAGTGCCATTGCCCTGCAGGCAGGCGAGGAGATGACGAGGGTGCAGGACCGTGCTGTGTGGGGGACCTGCTTCTCCTGGGGGTGCAGGGTGGGGGAATCCTCACCCGTGGGGGGGGAGGGAATTGGGGAAATGGAAAGAGAAAGGAACAACGACATATGGGGAAAGGGGGTTGACTGTTGCACAGGAAATGTTACATATTTAGCTTTACTCTTAATTAGCGGGAATACAAATAACAGTATAGCTCCAGCAGCTTCAGATTCGGCAGGCTGTGTACAGGAGGAACTAGCCCAAGCAGAAGTCTGGGCCACCGTGGTTTCAGTACAAGATTAAATCTGAGGAAGTAGAGCAAAGGAGTGAACCAGAAACAAGGTTCCTGTCGCTTTTCCCTGAGAGCTGTTGTGCAAAAGCACTTATTTTTGGGCTTAAGTAGTACAGGGCAAAGGACTCCAACCTGTCCTACGGATAGGACTTAAACAGCTACTTGGATTTCAAATGCACACCTTGGATATTAATATGCAAATGACAGTGTTGTACAGGTGTTGTCCTTCCTAAAGGGCCTGGGACAACAGACCCTCCCACCTTTTGCAGGGACAGCTGTGAATATTCCTGAGAGGAAGGATGTGGGTCAGTGTGGAGGCTCTCATGCTGAAGAAGGGTGTCTTCAAGCCACCTTTCCCCACTGCCTGATCCCCTGCGCTCCATGCCATTGGAGCGGGCGCTGGGCGCCCTTTCCCCGAAGCAGCGGCTGCCCAGGCACCAGCAGAATCTGCAGATCGCAACAGAGAAATGAAAGCACAGCTTCGACCGCACTGTCTTGGTAATCTCCCTGAGGAAATAAGAGGTCACAGATCTTTAGCAGGAAACTGTTAGCAAGAGACCGTTCACAACTGCTTAAGCAATGTGCAGGGTAACTTTGGCCTTGCATGGTTACACCAAATTCTGAGTTGATTGTGTGACTCAAATGCCTTTTACAGGAGAATTACAGCTACTGGGAAGAATTGCTGTTGCCAAGTTGTTTATTGTAGTACCTTGCGCTTTTAGTCAAAAGTAAATATTCCCATTTCTTACAGTCACTTGAATTATTGACCAGCGTAATGCTAAATTCTGCTGTTACTACAAAGGCTTAAAAATGGTAACAGTGAAAGACAGGTATCCAGATGGCTTATATTTTTAGAGTGCTCTCTTTCTTCTCTGAATATTAATGTCTTCAAAGATACTACACTTGTATCTTTTGAAGATATCCTTCTACTTATGACTGAGCTGTTGGCAGCCCAAATAAAATAAAAATAAAAAGCAAACTTCTGGGATGCTTTACCTGGAAAGGAGCATGTTGGCTGCCAAATTACATCCTCCTACATGAACTGTTTGGGAGGCAAAGAAGCCCTCTCTGCTAAGAGTTCCCAGTAAAAATAGGTTTGTTACCTGTGAATGTTAGTGAAGGCAAACTGCAGATAACCTGGAGAATAGATGGTAGAAGCTGCTTATAGTAAATTTGCTGCACCAAGTCTTGTTTGGTACTGCCCACAGCAGATCATTTTTCCAAAAGATTCCCAACACTGCTGTGTTGGCTCAAGGCTGTTGTTGTAGAACACACAGAGAGCTCCAGCACAGATGGGCCCCTGACTCTGCCACCAGCTTTGTCACTGCGGCTCGTGCTAAGCATCGCTTCCAGGACTGCTAAAGGAGGGAGTCTGGGTCAGCTCACCTTGTCCTTGTAGATCTGCATTGGAAAACCTGCGTAGTGGAAGAAAGGCCATAGATGGAAGTGACAGCGATTGCTTGTGGTTCCCTTTTTTCCGCCTAACAGTTGCAGCTTTTCTTTGTTCATCACCCCATGGAGACTGCTCTCTCCTGTGCTGTTTGAAGTATGCTCTGTCTTTCAAGGATTGTAATGAAGCAGTTACAGGTTTTGGGTATTTTGCTGCTTACTGTGGGGCTGCTGGGAAGGGCTGTTTCCCGTCTCCTGGTGGGAAAAGGGAAGAGAAAGCGTCCACAGGTTATGCCTAGAAGTCAGAGCTTTAGTCAGTAATGCAGGTCCTGAGTGCAGTAGGCAGGCTATCAAGATCCTGCTGCAGTTGCAATATGAAACGTGGACAGAAAGGGGCTGCTTTTTCCTAGGTCTGCTCCCTAGTTTGTTCTTCCAGCTCTGTATCTGGTGAAGGAACCATACCAGTACCGTCCTAGAGAAATGCGACACATTTTTCATCTGAGCATCTCAAATGGCTCAAGAATGTCTTAAGCCTTGCAGCCTCCCAGAATTTTCATGTGGAAAACCTAAGGCAATGTGGAAACCAAGATTCATCTTTGGATGCAGTTATTTTGGGTGCAAAGGCAGGATGCATTGATATAGCTATGTCAGTGCCAAGTTGCAATGGCACTTCATTACACACAGAAAAAAAGGGCACAGAGGGAGAACTAGTTCTCTTGTTATTATGACAAGATAACAGCACTTTGCTGGCAGGAAAGAGTATGTAAGGTGCAAAAAACCAAAGGTGATGTAGTGCAGCGCAAACAGCTTCCATATTACATGTCTCCAACCAGTTTATTCTTACACTGGGTAACGTGTATACGGAAGTTTTCTTCCAGCAGAAGTTCAGCTATATTAGTGCCCTGCAATATCCGCAGACCAGACAAGCCATCAGGGCCAGATTCTGGTTCTCTAGTTCATATTTAATAGATTTTATTCCAGCAACAATCCCACTGAAGATGAGCCCTTCTTCTGCGGGAGCAATCCCTCTAAGTCTGGCTGCTCTCAGCAGTTTGCTGCAGGTCACACGAGCCCAAGAAAGAGCCCACACCTCCTGGCGACCCCTAAGCCTAAACTGCAATAGTTGCTATCACTGAGTAGGGGTCTATGGCAAGTTGCCAGATAGGTTGCAAAGGGTCCTGCAACACATCAAAGGTAAAGGTCCATCCCCCTTCCCCAACTCCATCAAACCAAGGTATAGCATAGGGAATTCTGCCTTTTGAAGATCTCCGGAAGGCAGAAAGACCAAGGAATATTTGGGGTCACGTAGCATCAGCTGCCTCTCTCTGGGATGGGTAACTGGCAGCAATACTGCAGCTGTTAATCCTTGCATAAAGTTGTGAAGGGTTTTAACAAACAGCTCCATGTCCGTATCAGCTGAGGCTTGGCATGCCCACCCAGCCTGTCTCCAGCCTACCTCACTAATGTGAGAGTTAGTATGACCAGAGGGTCTGCCCAACTTATGGCAGTAGTATGCGAGCATCTCTCTGGAAACAGTATTTGCATACTCTTCTAAGGCAGCTGTGTATATGTTAAGCATATCATGAAACACTTACAGTCTGAAGCTGGAAACAAAGAGTGCAAGACAGCTTCTGCCTAAAGAATTTTCCTTAATTTAGGAATTGCTTTAAGAAAACATTACCCATGCTTCCTGAGCACACACAAGGCTACAGCCCTGGAAATAATCTGCATTAGCCTTACTGGAGTGACCACGTTGCCATAGTTACTGTTGGTTTCTCTATACCTCAAGCTTGAAGAATTTATGATGATTAAATCCCATCCCATCCCATTCTTCATTTAAAAATTCTGTGTTCAAAGTGTCACAAAGTGAATTATAATGTAATCCTTCCTTTTAAAAAGCTGTTTTAAGTAGAAATTCTGCAAAGGATCTTAGACGTTGATATTTATTAAAGATCATTAATTCGTGATTGGATTATTTTTCTTCAGACATTGCTGCTTCTTTATTCTTAGTGATATCTGAATAGCAGAAAATCCTGACACTATTATATAATGTCCTGATTGTTTGGGTATTTTTCTTTCACCATTGTATTGCAGACCATTCTCATAAAAGATGTTTAACATCCTCAGATACTCAGCTTTGACCTCAGAGGCAGCCACACCTGTTTGAACCAATCTGGCAAGAACATCAAAATCTGTCCTATGACACAGCTTGTTATCAGAAAATTTTGGTGCTTGCTCTCCTAATACCTGTGAATGTTACAAAAAGAAGTAACTGCTGCTGGAATTAATCTATTATAAAATGGCCTGTGCTTCTTTTTTTCTGGGTTTGGGTTTTTTTTTTTTTTTTTTTTCGGAGAGCGAGCTCTGAACTATACGGTCCCAACCATACTGGTCTTTGCTGTGAAGGAACACAACATCATTATCCATGTGCTTTAGAAATGTGTAATTGTTACGTAAGTTAACTTTCCTTGCTTTGGGAATTTATACACTGTAGTTGTGTACGACAGATGGTTTCACGTCCCAACGGCACGCTCTCCAGAGACCTAATATTCCTGGAAGGTCATTCTTTGACACCTCTCAGCTTTCCTTGGTGTCCCCTCTTCAGCCTCACTCCAAGTACAGCCCCGGGCGGTCTTTTTCCCATGAGGCTAACCCCAACTTGGGCTGGGACTCACACACGGCATCCCAGCCCCTTCCCGGACTCCCCTGGCAGGGAACGCTGCCACATTTGTTGTTCGCAGAAAGTCAGGTTTCCGCTTGTCGGTGGATAGCACCAGAGGCAGCCCTCTGCCCTGATGTGCGTGCGGGGTGCAGGCCAGGAGTGAGGGGTTTCCAGCAGCATCACTGTTGGACCCCACCAGCCTGACAGCTGCAGGACTGTCACTTGGCTTGCAGAATGCTTGTTATTATTCTTCTTTCCTGCTAGAGTAGTTCTGCCAAAAAACGTGTTTTTATGTAGAGCAAGATTTACTACCAAGCTCATGCTTTTGGAGCAGCAGATAAACATTTAATGTGAATGGTGCAGAGGAGCAGCGCATTAATGGAGAGGATTGTGCAGATTCTCTGTAGCAGACTGAGGTTTATCTCCTGAACCTTTTGTTTGATACATGATTTATTATGGCCAGTAAAATGCCCAAGACACTCCCATTTTCTCCTGTCTTCAATTATTACAATGTCCTACTATTTTCTTGTTTTCATGCCTGCACCCGAACACCCTGGAATCAGCTCCTAGCCCTGCTCAGCCCGCTTCTCTCTTAGGGTCTGTTACACATCTGATTTTCTGGACAGAATCCCTCTCAACAAAAAATTTTGCCATGTTCCCATTCTGTACAAATTGTTGTTATTTTTCTATTTTTCTTTATCACAGCTGCTAGGAGCTTAATAGATCTCTGATCTCTCTTCCATTTTCCCATGTCAGCTGTTATATTGCTCACCACCAAAAATTCCTCACCCAACCTAAGCAAAATTTTCGAGGTAAGTTCATCTTCCAGCCACCTCCCTGCACACAGCATTTTTACTGGTTCTTGTTGCCTTCTGCATTGTCCATTCTACTGAACGATAGTGTGCAGTACTGCTGGCTGGTTCGTTTGTCCCATTCGACCATCCTCAGCGCTGTGCAACTGCTCAGACCAGGCTAAATTGTGTTTCAAAGGTATTTTGACACAAAATGTTAAGGGTATCAGTGAGTGAGGCAAACAAAACCAGAGAGAGAGGCAGGGCCGGTGTGCTCCCTGCACTACTGAGGGTTTACAGCTGGTGGATGGACCCATCTTCGGGCACACAGTGGGCACAGCTTCCTGGCTTCCCCATACCAAATAAATAGTTTTCCCCCTCTCGCCCCTTATCTTCATCTCAGTTCAGCAATTGTTTTTTTCTTCCAGACTTCCTAGTTGTCCTTAACTGAGGTGTCAATGCTCCTTTGCTGATGTTTCCCTAATCCCGCCCCACCTTCCCTGCCGAGACCAGGGAAGCAGGTCCTGCACCCGGGTCCCTCCTGCATCCTTTCCGCTCACCCCCAGGATTACTCACAGCCTCTTTCTTTCTCCACTTGTTTCCTTCTGCCTCTTTTGTGCTGGCTGCACCCAACCCTCCCCCTGTCAGATCCTTCATTCTCACCCTTCCTCCCCACTTGGCTTCCTCCGTTCATCTGTGCCTGGCTCCATTGGATCGGGGGTTCGCAGACCGCACTGCTGCTTTACCGGGGTGTACCCGGGGCTGCCCAGTGCCCTGCTCCTACCGGCTTGCCGCTATACTTCTGCAGCCACCGTTTCGGGGACCCTGGTTGCTCTGTGGGTCTGCACACTGGCACAAAGTGAATCCCACAGAGCAGCTCCACCGAATCGCTTGCTTGTGTCCCTGTCACTTCACACCTTGATGGCTGCTGTCCCCGCTTGCTCACCTCCCAGAGAGGTTTGCTCCTCCAAACCCTGGGCTGTTGGAGCAATGCATTGCCCCGCTTCATCCACGCAGCACAACTCGTCCTGGAGACCGTCACTAGCTCTCCAGCTGCTTCTGCCCCTGCCATGAAAAGTCGCCCCATGCTCATAACCACCGTTCCAGTGCCCTTTCCTACCCTGTGGTCCCTGGGCTCTACCTCTCCCTGTGCCCAGTGAGTGTCTAAAGCAGCTTGCTGTCCTCCCTCTGCGAAGGGCTCTGAGCTCCTCCGTCCTCACGGGAGTCGGGGACTGATGGCAGCTCAGCCCTGCAGCCCCAAGCCTCGGCGCTCTGCAAAGGCTGCCGCTTCCCCCAGCAGCGCTTTCTTTGTCTCCCTCTTCTCTGGGTCTTTTTATGGCTGCTGGAAATGCAGAATGCTCTTCTGTGTTGCCTGCTAGGGCTAGGTAAATTATTTGTTTAATAGGCTTGGTTTATTTTTTGTAAGCTGGCAGAATAACTGTGAATCATCAAATCTCCCTGAATTCACTCCACACAAGATACCAACAAAAGGATTCATTGTGCAGAGCAGTAATCGGAGTGTAGCTGGGGCTGGACAGAGAAGCCATACAGTGGGTCTGGCTTCCCAAGAGGCTGGATACGCAGGCATTGCCAGTGCAAGAACTAGTACGTGCCGCTTTGAAAACTCATTGCTGACAAACGTGTGGTTTTTTTCATGACACTCTGTCCCAACTACTCTTTCTTACTCAAGCAGAAAACCCCTGGAAAAGAGCCTTAAATAGTATTGCTGCTTCTGCTAGAATGAACATTTTTTTCCTTTTTTTCCTAATTGTTAACAAAAAAATGACAAATCTATTCAAGTGCAGCCCTCCTCTCAAAACAGCTTCCGGATTAAATTGGAGAACTCATTAGGATCAGACCCTTAGTTTGCAAAGGGGTTTTCTCTCCTGGCTACCGCTCCCTGGTCACCTGTACGTCACACCCTGATCTTGCGAGGGGCTCTGCGGTAAACGTTTGTGTTGCGGTCATGTGCAAGGCTCTGTTTCTGCAGAAATGGTGCCCACACAGAAGAGGAGATTTTCCAACTTTTACGCCCCTAAGGTAGCTAGCTGTCTTGGACGTGAGCTTTCAGCTGCCAGCCCAGAGGGAGGGGAGTCTGCTCCCGCAGGTGCTGCCCAGAGCGGGCATCGCTGCCCGGCTGCCGTGGGCCCCGCAGCATCGTCTCTGCTCACCTGGCCGAGGGCAGCGAGGGACGGGGCTGCCTGGGCACCCCCTCAAGCTGCATCGCATCTTCACTTGGAAATCTGTACCTTTGGACAGCAGTTTCATTGGATCCCACTTTGGTTTGCAGTTAGTTTTGCCCCCCCCCCCAGACCTGCACACTTCCAAACCTCAGGGGGGAAAACGCAGTGCTGGAAAACACGGTTTCCAGGGGAGGATTTAAGAGAAGCAGAAGCGGTGTTGTGGTGCTTGGGGAGGCTGGCCCAAACAGAGGGGCATTTACAGAGCCCAGCCTTGTGCATCACACGTTTTCCGAACATGATTTTCCTGAAATACATGTATTTCAGCGATTGACCAAGGAGCCAGGGCCGGGGTTAACGTAACGATGGATTAACAGAAGGGAGAACAAACCGCTTCCTCCACAAGCCAGCCTACAGATGCACCACGAGGTGATGCTCTGTAAGGATTACCCAAAGCCAGAGTTTCTCCTCTCAAAACGGCCTTTCATGTGAGTGCCGGGCCTGCTCTTGGGGCTGGAGGAGCAGAAGCAAACTTTTGTTTGTTGCTCTGAACAACGGCGTTTGCTATGCTTTGGGACCTGCAGCTTTCCCGAGACGGTGCCAGTCAGAAGATGTCCTGGCTCGAGCCAAACAGCCTTTGAGTTAAATATGTGCCGTAAACCTCTCTTGTGCCGCCGCGCTCGCGCTTACTACTGCTTTTATGTTGGCGACTCCCTTGCGGCTGCATTTTTTTGGCCTGCGGCTGCGGATCAGCCGTGCCTTCAGGGAGGCGAGGGGGACCGGCGTGGGGTGCCCGGGCGGCGGGGCCCGCTGCGGCCCTGGGGGCACGGCCCCAGAGACCTCCTTGCTCTTCCCGAGGGGCACCTCACCCGCCAGCGCGGCTTTACCGTCCGTCTCGCGGTACCCGGCGCTTTTAGCCCGAGAGAGGGACGGCTTCTGGACCGATGCGCTCCGGTGGCGCGGGAAGCCGGTCGGTGCCCGGGCAGGGTGGGCCGGCGGCCCTCCTGCCCGTGACGGTGCCGTTCCCGGGAGCCCGGCGCAGGACCCCGACGCTCCCCCGCGGGAAGCCGTTTGGGAGCCGGGGCGGGACGGCGGCGTGCCAGGGGTCAGCACCGCCGGGCTTCTCCGCCGCGGTACCGGGGAACGCCGCCTCCGGGCTGCAGGTACCGCACCCGGGGGGGGGGG
>NW_010972438.1:740452-783734 GCF_000737465.1 Haliaeetus leucocephalus
GGCCCCGCGGGGTGGGCGCCGGGGGAAACTCGGCGTGCGGGCCGGCCGTAACGGCTAACGAGTCGAACCCGAGGCGAGCCGAGCCCGCCCTCGCCGAGAGGCTGCCCTTTTCGGGGGGCAGCGCCTTTGTTTTGGGCAGCCGTGACCCCCCGGGAGGGCGGGCGGGCGGGCTGCCGGCAGACGAGCTGGGGCTCCGGCGTTCGGGGTCCGCTCACCGAAGGGAGAACCCGTGTAGCGCCGGCGTGCGGGTGAGGAGCTCTGCTCGAGGCCTCCCCGGCGGGGAGACACCTCGGTCTTGCAGGTCTTATGTAAGGAACTTCGCCGTGCACCAGGCCCCGCGATTTCCAGGGACATAATCATTATTATGCAAGTCCTAGCGTCGCAGGATGAAGACCTTTGAAGCGGAGCGCTTTATTTCTAAATATCAGGGAAGGATATAATTAAAGGTTGTGTCTGTCGAGACCACCGAGCGTCAAATGTCAGGCTCCAAATTAATTTTTATTGCAGTTAGACTTGCTGTGGGAAAGTTGGTACCCTCTGGAACATCACAAATGTCTGCAGTCTGGTGAAAGACTGAGTGTGTGTGGTCAGACAGAAGAAATTAGTCCGTGTAGCCATCTTTCTGTTACAAAACCAGGATTTCTAGTATCCCTAGCAAACTGTATTAACTGATACTGTTGGATAACCTTAGTTCATAAATCTACTCACTATTGCGACAACTCCTAATTCTGTTAGTTGATGACAATTCCTTTTCCCACTTTCAGTTTGAGGATACTTAACTGCTTACTTAATGCATTTTTGTTCAGTTGCCCCCTTCGAGTCCCTCGGCTATTACATAAAATTGGCTCCAATCTCTTTGGTTGTTTGTTTTATATAGGTGTGCGTTCACCACTTTGCTATGTTTAAGTCTCTGGTTAAGACAGAGTTAAATAAAAATATAAAATAGCTTTTCTGCAAATTAACCTGTGAATGTGCAAACTAAACAGCTTTCCTGTTTTCTCTAGAGGTCACTTAGCATGTTGGATCTTGAGCTCAGCTGAGTGATGTCTTAACTGCACAGAGACCGCTTTGAAAAAGGAGCTGCTTAAGTGCTGCAGTGCAATGCCAGTTGGAAGGATTTTGGGGAAGGGGCTGTCTGTTGATTTCGTGCCATTGTTTACTTTCTTGCATTTCAGCCTTTTGTAGTTGGCTTTGAAGAGTGATATAACAGTCACAACATGCTCTACTCAGTGCCAATTACCTTTCTGCTTGTGTGTAATTTGGGCAAATTGATGTTATTGCACCCTGCAGTTAAGCAGATGAAATATTCTTTTAGCCTGTGGTATTGTTCTGTTTTACTGGAGGGGATTTGCATTTATTCATAGAGTCTGTCCCATGTTTCCACGTTGTTCTCGAAGGTGTCCTGGTTCCTGCTTCTCAGATGCTTGGGGCTGCAGAGGGGTAGCTGGAGGCAGGACTGGGCCTGATCTGTTCCAAAAGCTTTGCTGCAGACATCTCCAATATTTTTACTTGTTGTTGTTTGTAACTGGAATACTCGTTTGCCGTGATCGTTCCTGGCCCGACTTCTGTAGCCTCATGGTTTCCATATGTTAGGCAGTTAACGCTGGAGTTATGTGTAAGGGTGTTTTATTGCACCACAGCGATCACGTTTTGGGCTGCTTTTCTGGGCAGCTGTAACACAGACCGAGTTTGCTGATGGGCTGGTAATAATTTCCTTGATAGCATTCTGTGCCTAATTATACCTCCAGAAATGTCCATTTTCTGATTTAAGGTGCTCAGACTGTATTTTCATCCAAATAAAGGTTAATTCGGATGTGGTGAGAGTTTAACTGCACCCGAAGCTGGGGCGAGGCGGGAAGAGTTGGACCCCAAAGTCTGCGTGTGCTGTCTGCTTGCTGCCTTCAAGGTGGTGGCAGCTCCGTCCCTGAGACACGTCAGGTCCGTCACAGGACCAGCGTGGTCTCAGGGTGACCTTGGTGAGATGAAGGAGCTCTGGCCCTGACAGTTGTCACCCTTGCTGTCACCTCCCTGCAGGGACCCAGGTGGCTCTGACCTTCCCACATTGCTAAATGGTTGGAGGAGGATAAACGTCTGACTCCAGAGGAGTTGGTGCAGAGCTCTGTCGTGTCCCACGCTTCATCATTAAATGGGGGCAGTGGAAGAAAATGTAACTGGGCAGAAAGGTTTAGTGACAAGTCAGTGGTTGGTCATGACATTAGTAGGGACCTGAGGAGGACCGGCTGCCAAGGGTGCTCTGCAGAGGGGATGGGGCTTTTTCTTTGACTAGTCGTGTACCCTGTGTGCAAATGCAACAGATCTGTGTGTTGTCGGTGTCAGCAAAACCTGACATGGGGCAGGGTTTGTCATCACCTAAACCTTCTCCTCAGGCCGTGACAGTGACCATAAACACCCATCTCCACTTCTGCTCCCCTTCTGCAAGGCCTGATCTCTCTTGGCTCGACCTAGGAATTTCATGTAGGCCACCTCATTATTCCAGATACTCTGTTTGTTTCCTTCAGGGATTTAGTCGTTATTCTATTCATATCTAAACACCTGCTACCCTGGTGAAGGCGGATACCCAAATCTCAAGAGAAAGACTAAAATGGAAAAGTAACGGGGAGAAAGAAGGAAAGAAAGAAAGAAAAGGGGGAGCCATGGCGAGAGAGACCAATGGAAACAAAATGTTGGCACAGAAGAGCTGGCATACGAAGATAAGAGATGGAAATCTGAAGAAGTGATGCCGTGTTATGGAGGTTGAGGCTGAAATCTGAACACAGCACAGTGGTGGTCCCCATGGCATGCATGGTCAAGAAAACAGCAGGGAGAAAGGTGGAAAAACCCTGCATGTGAACTCCAGGGAATACATTGGCATGGGTGGAAGTGAAAGTAATTCACAGCAGAGGTGCGTTTAAAATGCATTTAAAAGATAGATGTCAGAGGACTGGAAACAGGGTGCTGGCCAGCGTGAGCTCCCAGGCAGCCTGGAGGGTATGAGGTGGCAGCCAGTGCCTGGGGCTCTCGCAAAAGGCAATAATCATCTAGCAGTGACTCAAGTGCGTAAAAAACCCCTCAGCTGCCCAAGTATTACTAGAGGAGCCTGACAGACAACTGGGAATAACATGGTGGGGAGGAAAAAAATGTTGCTTAGGCTGATTTTTAGGAAAGTTTAGCTGAAAGCTCTCTTTCTTGGGCTGTTGGGAAGTGGAGCAGAGGCCCTGAATGGTTTGGGGACAGCCTGTCAGTAGCTGCAGCGCGGGAGCCGAGCCCTGCCCCGACCTCCTTGCTCCAGGGTGCTGCAGCCTCGGTTAAAAAAAAATCGATGAGTCCACACTTTGTGTGGGGAGCATGATTGGCATAAGTAGAGTTTAACTGGTGAATAATCTTTGTGCATAGGGGTGATTTATCAGCCATAATGACTTTGTATCTTCTTTCCCTCCCTGGAGAATGGTGTCTCCTTTTCTCATGGTGGGAAGGAGTCGTCCTGAAAATGCTTTGAAAAGATAGAGGGTGTGTGGGGGGGGTGTGCCTGCATGTGAGTGCTGTATGCTGCACGCACTCCTGCTGCATGTTGTAGGGAGGGCTGGGGGCTGATAGCTAGGCCATGGTTACGCGGTGTTGGTAGTGATGCAGGGTGCCTGAGGCTTTGGGTTGGTGCCGCTCCATTTTTAGGAGTGGAAATACCTAATTGTTGCTGTCTGTGGCTGCTGCAGGCTGGCTGTCCTTGCAGCTCTCCGCAGTGTTTGCCATCTGCCCGTGCATGGGGACCTCTCTCTGTGACCTCTCCTGAACACACGTACCGCTGACAGGCGCCTTCCCATGGTGTGGTCTCTCCTGTCAGTTATCGTGCCGTGGGTCCGTCCTTTCCTTCTGCTGCTGATCTGCATCCTCCTTCAGCTGTCAGGAGAGGAGAGAGAGCTGCCCCAGGACTGGCAGCAGATGGTTGCTTGACGGTACCAGAAAGAAAATATTAAGGGTGCTTTTTAGGAGTCAGGTTTTCTTATTTGTCTTTCTTAGATTTGCAAACAGGAATGGTTGCATTAAAAATAAATGCCAGTAAAGATATGGCTGCATATTTACAACTGCCACTTTAAAGCTACTTGCAGAATACAGTATATCCTTAGATGCACAATTTAAAGTGAGTGTTTTCAGACGTACAATTTTAATTGGTCTAGCTGGCCAGAAAGATAAATGTCTTTTCCTCATTACTGTCAAATGCGTGATTTGTTGCTTTAATGAGCAAAACTAACCAGTTTTAATTATGTAGATGCAACTGTTTATGGTACAGCATTGTAAATCTTGCAGAAAATTGGGCATCATGTTGATTGGCTGTTTAATTTCATATTGCTTCCTGAAGCTTTTCTTTCACCCTGGCAAAATTCAGGTCATTGTGTGATCTATTTGGTTATTGTTGGCAGGAAGACTGCTGTGAGTCAATAGCATCTTCTTCTGTCATATGGATGGCAGGTGAAAAGCATCCCTGGTGATCCTAAAGATGGTAATCTTTAAATGATGCATCTGGCTGCATAGTGGTAAAGGGATGATTTCTTGCACTTCTAGGACTCTTAGTCGCTGTGTAAATTGATAATAGAACTAGAGTTTTGATGGATTTAGCATATGAAAACATTAAAAAGGCTTGCAAACCCGGGGCCAAAGAAAAACAATGTGTTTTTTCCCATTTTCATACAAGAACTGTAGCTTAGATGAATTTCTCATTGCTTGTTAGCTTCATTTTACTTTTTCTATTGCAGTGGCTGCATCCCTTCTTTTATGACTATTCTTATTTCCTACCTATTGCTCTCTTTCCACTTTGCTCAGCAAATTTTTGGAAAATTCCCATACCAAATTATTTTCTGGGATTATGGCTTGCTCAGGAGAGAAGCTTGGCTCCCAATTGGAGGAGGCATCAGGGCTTGAAACTTGACAGCCCATTTAATAAAATGGTTCTGTGCAAAAGAGAAGAAAGTTCCACCCCTTTGGGTGGGCTGGTAGGAAACTGCTAAATATTAATCACAGAAGCAGTTATAAAATTTCCATTGGCTTAATTGCCTTGCTTAACAAAATGTAGGGAAGCGTTACCTGAGGGCCAGCTGGCATGCCTTGGTGGTAGCTCCGTTGGCTTTAGTGGAGTCGTCTGCAAAAGATAGCAGAGCCTGATGAATCTGATCTAGTTTCTACTGTGACGCTTCAGAATAACTGCTCAGCGTTGCTCCTTGTTTGGTTGATTCCCATATAGATTTATTTGTTGTTATCTTCCATTTATCCTCTGTGTTTCCTCAGGGGGGTCTGGTAGTGTGGTCCTGGCAGATGGGTTTTACATGAGACCTCCATGGGCGGGGACTGGGAGGGCCATGTGCAGAGAATAGCAGAGAAGTATATATGTGATTCATAATAAAGATTAATTGGCAGTCTCTAATGGAAACAAATTGGATCTATCAGAGAGGTTTCCTGCAAAGCTAAAGTCCCGAGCACTTTGTCAGAGGCTGGGATGGTGCAACTGAGTCAGCAGGCTCCTGCACGCAACCGACTATCGGCTGCTCTGTATAGTTGCTGCTGGGATGGACCTTCCTAAAATGCCTTGGCTTTGGGCCTCCTCTGCGGTCTGAGGGGAGAAGGAGCTGCCAGCTCACGGTAGCTTGTGAGAAATGTGTGTACCTGTGTGCTCGGGTGCCTTGCTCTGGGTCAGACAGATGTGGTCCAACGCTCTCACGGCCAGCTCTGCCTGCCCGCCGGGGCAGGCGCGTGGGTACGGCACCGGGCACCGCCTCGCCGGGGCCGGGCCGTTGGCCTCGCGACGCTGGTGCAGACGGTAGAAGTGGAGTGTGCCAAGGCACTGTGGCTGCTCTTTCTCGTCAAGACATCGCTAAACCCAAAGACTCTCTAGGTGCGTGGCCCCATTTAGATGGGGAGCTGGATGGGGGCCTGAAAGCCTGTGTGCTGGCCTTCTAGCAGAATGTGGGGTGATATTTAAAAAAAAGACAGGTGACATCACTAAAGTGTTTTTTCCTCATTAGACACAACTCTTTGGCCCCAGCTGAAGCTATTTAACCAGACATGGCAGAGTGGAGGTGCCTCTGGCAGGATAAGCAGGAAAGCATTGCTTTCTTTCTAAAGACGGAGAAGCTGGCAAAGAGAGCGGCCAAGGCATGAACCTTTTGCAGGACTCGCTCTTCCTGAGTCCAGGTCCCTGGCTTCATCTTGTGGCACCTTGTAGTGTCCACAGCTGGATGGTTGGTGTGGGAGGTTGTGCTTCTCCTGCCCTGTGGCGAGGGAGGGGGAAGCTGGAGCTCTGGGTTAAAGCTCATTAGTGTGGCCTGATCCCCAGAACGGGGCAGAAGTCGCGTTTAGCAACCGTGCTTCTTAAACCCTTGGGTTCACGTGGGAGCATCCGTATAAAATGGAAGCCAGTGGCTGTTCCTGCAGCTGATGGCCTTGGCGCAGAGCCTGCACTTCCCATGGGGAGGCTGTGGGTCCCATGGGGAGGCTTTGGTTCAGATTTCTTTCATTAAGGTGACTTTCTTCCAGTGTGTTAAAAGAATGAAATCCAGCTGTGTTTGGAAGCATGCAGTGGTGAAGAGGCCTCCTTTGGGCTTTGGTCCACTTTGGAGGCCCGAACTCCTGCCTTGGGCTCAGGGCCTCGCGTGGGGACCGGGAGCGAGCGTGCGTGTGGCCGAAGCGCGCTGCCCCGAGCGGGTCCGGGCACCCTCAGCAGCCTGTCTGGCTTGTGCGTGTGCGTGACGAGTGCTGTCTCCAGTGGGGATGGCCTGGGCCTCCAGCCTCTCCGTTAGCTCTGCGCCTGTGGGTCATCTCGCATGGGGTCGGAAGTGCCGGATGATGAGTCCAGCCCAGAGGATGTGGCTTGTCCTTGGGAAGGGGTCTGGTGGCATGCAGGAGCTGGGGTCCTGCAGTGCTCTGAGGCTGCTGCTGAGAGCTGATTTCAATAGAAAAGAACAATAGTTCGATCCTTGTAAGCCTGGCTATTTTCTGTCCTGATAACTGGCAGGTACCTGGGTGCAGCAGGCATTATTTATCGATCTACCCTTCTTCCTGATAACAGTAAAAACCTCTTACAACACTTACTCATGGCCTGTAGCTAGTCCTGGTTCCAGGTGAAGAGTTTCAAGGGCTGTAAGAGTGCAGCACCAAATGCGCTTCAGGTGCTTAACAGATATTTATAAGCCTCTGCAAGGTGTAATATTTTAAGTTCTGTGTGCACAGCTTCAGCACCTGTCAGGAGCAGGATTTACTCTCCCCTTCTGCTGGCCCGTTGAAGGTGGGGGGGAAACCCTCCCCCTCAAGCTCTTAAATTTTCTCATGCCTGAATTTGGCTTTGTTTCAGTAGCTGTTTGTCAAGCTACCACCCACAGCAGCAACAGCAATCACCTTCTGAAATGCATTTACCGACTTCAGAGGCATTTATACTCCTGACAGGTGGCTGGTGATGGAGTGGTTCGAGCAGGTAACGCCTGGCATCAGGCTCGGGGTTGGAGAGGGGCACAATGGCGTGTACAGTCGTGTCCCTCATGCCGCTCTTCAGCAAAACTGGCACGAAGTAATCTCCCCTTTCTTACAACCTGGGTGGCTATTTAATCCCGAATGTTGATTTAATCCCAGGAGGCTTTTGCTGAGCTGCCAGCGACTCTTCCTCTTTAAAAAAGACAAATATTTCTTACTAATAACTATTGTGTTGTGTGTGCCCCACCTCTGTGTATTTTATTGGTATGTATCATAGCAGCAAGGGAGGACATAGAAACGAGTAAACAGCATGAGCCCACGCAGTGACAGTGGTAATAATGGTTTGTACCTGTCACTGATGACCTCTTTGGCTTCCAGTCCTCACCCAGTGCTCCTGCTTTGTGCTTGCGGTTGTTGGATGCACTTTAAGCTGTTCACATCTCCAAGAACCTGATTTGTAAACTTTTCTCTGAAAAACTGGCCCGAGATGACTTATTTTGGTGTCCCTTTTCTCACCTCTAGAAGACAGCTGCAGTAGTTTGGGAAGAGGCAGCTGCTGAACAGTGTATCGCAACACACAATTTTAGGAGGGGAAGTGAAGGAGTATTGAAATAAAATTACTGAGGGAGTTTATGTAGCTGTAGTATGCTTCCCTGGGCTGGGACCGAGTTGGTGTGATAGGGCTGATGTGTTTCTCACTGCCACAGTGCTGTGGGATTGTTCAATGACTGTGAGTGGTCAGCAGCTTGGTTTGAGAGTTCATGTGAAAAATGGCACCATCAACAGCACAGCAGCCCTCCCATGCCAGGCTGGGGAATATACAGCCTTGTTCTTTATCCCAGTGTTGTCATTACTCATCAATGAGGAGGCAGCTGTTAGGATCCCATCCATGGTGGGGAGGGAGAGGTTTTAAATCATCCCCTTTGTGTTAAATCATCCTCTTTATTTTAAATCTTCCCCTTTGTTTTAAAAACAAAGATACGTAAAAAGGTGTGGTGTTACAATTCTGGTGCGGAAATTGGAGCTTTTGTCCTAGCCTCTTCTAGCAGGTGGGTCCCCAGATGTAGCTCTGTGTGCGCAGCCTCCTCAGAGGGGAGCGACAGCAGTGCCTCTTTGCTGGTGCTCAGGCGTTTGTTCGGATGTGGCTGTGGAGCTGTGTGTCTGTCTGTACTGGCCTGAGTTCCCCAGTTTGGGAAACCCCGGCATGGGAGGGATTGGGGGAACCAGAGAGCTGGAAACTGGGAGAAGGCTACGGCTGTGAGATTCTCTTGCTTACCCATCTCGCGCTGTTGAGCTGCCTTGAAACAGTGTGCCACCCTGAATGACAAAACTGTTTCTGTTAGCTTTACTGATGTCCTTTCCCGACTGCTGAAGCTAAGCTGACATTCAGGGGAGGTTCTCCATGAAGATGTTTGGTGCTGCAGGCTGTTAGTCTGGAAGCTGGAGAGTTTGGGAAAACGATGCAGCCTCTCTGTGTCCAACAGCTTCAGAAAAGAATTGGCATTAGTGTCTATCACGCTTCTTTCCTTCAAAGTTGAATAATAGCTTTGAAGAGGGCAGAAAAAAAAAAGATTTTACTTTCCTTTTCCACATAGGCCTTTGGGAAGACAGTCATGTATGTGGCAAGGGATTGCAGTTACTCTAATGCATCTTGCTTCTCAAAGTAGTTCTATAAAATATTGCTCTGTCTTGCAGCAATGGCAGGTGTGCAGGAAAGCTCAGTAATTTTCTGTTAGAATGACTGTAGAGTTAAATTACCTACAGTTTCTTGCTTGTGTCTATATCAGACAGAAGAGAGAGGAGAGGAGGTTGTTTCTTAGTTGAGCATCCCTCATTTTTTAGCTCTGTCCCTCCTGGCCTCTGACCCTCAGCGGCCTGTCTGTAAAACAAGCAGAGAAGAGGGGATGCAGCTCTCTGGGTGGCTGCTAATCCTGCTGCTCTTGGGAATGCTCGGGGTTACAGCTCTCTAGGGCAAGGATTTTATCCATATGGCTCTTGCTTTGGTTATTATCTAGATAGCGAAGCTAACTAGTGGTTAGGTGAGACTCGGTGTTGTTTTACTATCTTGCTTGTATTGTAAGAGTAAATATTTAAAAAAGAAAACAGGATACAAACCCATGTAAATGACCAGAGATTAGGAGATAGAGATCTGACTTTAATAATTCCCATTAAGGGAAAAGGGAGCCTGGTTTTCCACTGCCTTTCTCAGTCTATTGGACCAACTTCACCTCTGAGGTCCAACATTGTGGAACAGTATCACACATTGGAGGACCACAGGAGAAGTCCCTGTCATGGTCTTCCTGAAACAGTGGCTTTCCCTTCACTAGGGAAGAACCCCAAAGACTGGTTTTTTTTTTTAGATGTTGTGGCATTGATTAGCTTTGAAGAGTTATTTGTGGTCTTGGGGATATTTTGTGGCGTGATTAGAGCCTGAGGAGATGTTCTGCTACTTGGAACAGCTCGTTTAAAGAAGATAACCTCAAGAACAGATTTCTTAGCTCAAGATCACCAGTTAAATAACTTTAGGTTGCTGGCCTTGTGTGTGTGCAACTTTTTTCTCTCTGTGAAATGCACCGATTAATCAATAATTGTTTCATGGGAATAAAAACCCTTGCTATGGAATGAAAATGCTTCCCCCCGCCCAAGGTGACTAGAATTCCGCTTTACTGCATGGTGAAAGCTGACATACCCAGATCAACTAAGTGCTGCTCAGAAAAGCTTCTGTCTGTGTAAGCTTACAGTGGGCCAGCAGCTGAGATCTGAGGGAACTCACAGCAGTGAGTTACTTTTTATATTGATGGTGGTGTTTAAAGCTTCTGGCTCGGACAAGATGGGACTTGCTGTCCAGTGTTAGTGACCTAATGGTTTTAAATGAACTGTTTTTGGGGAAGAAGTCTGCATTTGAATCTCTCCCCCTCCCCCTGCCTTTTTTTTTTTCCACTTCATGGAAATTTAACTCTGTGATGATGCTGTAATTTAATAATTGAGATTACAGAAGAACTCATAAAAGAGTAAGAACTAGAGATTGAACTGTTAGTGTGGCAGTCTGAAGCTTTCGTGTTGGCAAAGGCTCTAAAGAGAATTTAAGATTTTCTCTGTGTGAAAAAAGGTTAATTGATATTTGGGAAGAGCCTAAATGATAGTTTTGAAATTTTAAAGATGCAGACCTTTATCTGATCTGGAGAGAAAAAAAAAATTCAGCTGTCATTTTACAGTATTGGCAGTGTAGCAGAATTAAAGCTGCAAGAGAGCTTGAAGATTGGAATTTCATTGCTAGACAATGACGATCAGGAGGTGAAGCCTTGTGCAGATGAGTCCTGTTTGGGAATGTAGCCCTGGAGTGGGAATGCAGTGTGAAACAGCAGGCTGTAGCTCAGAGCAAGATGGAAGTAGTGCTGTGACTTTTTTGCAGACTGCTTTGTCCCCTTAATGGGAAGTGATACACTAAAGCTGCATGAGAGTATCGAAAGACACTGTGTTTAGCTGGTCAGTGAAGGAAGAAATACTGTCTGCAAGGTTATCCTGCCAAGAGCAGAGAGTATATTTAGCTTTTTCTTGAACTCCCATCATCTGTTCCTGTTTGCTTCAAAAGCTGATTAGTTACTCCAGATTTATGCTGGTGTTGCAGAAGGTGACCCATGGTCATTGTGGAGTTGTGTCTCTGGACCTTGTAAGCTGGATGGGGATGTCTGCTCAACAGTGTCTCTGGAAGGATGCTGTGGACCACTTATCAGCAGTGACCTCCACTGGAAGGAGATTTGCTGTTAGATGATGAAGACGTATTGGGCCTTCTAAGAAAATGTTATTGTAGGCAGCTGTTTTCGCCTCTCTATTATTTGGGAGGACGTGCTAACTCCTCCGGAGGGACAGCATGCCCTAAATGACCATTAAGGGTTGGGAAAGTCCTGCTCTGGCCAAAAGATAGTTTTGTTTGAAAATATGACTCGGCCACTGTCGAACATGGCGCTGTGGGTTTGAAGCAAGTCCTCTTGAATGGGTGGGATATCTCCCATTGACTTTGGCGTGTGGTGCTTCGTGCCCTTGAGATCATGTGCCAAAATCCCTGCCTGCATAAGGGATCACGCAATTTACATTGCAAGGTTAGAAAAGAGTCACAGTGAATCCTTCACCTTGCTTTTCATACCGTGGTGACTGAAGCCTGTCTGCGTGTACCCCTCCAAAATGGGCAGTCGTGGGAAGTCTGGCAAAGGTTCCTCCTTTGGTATGTCTCTTCTGTAAGTAAAAGACCTTGTTTGTTGTCACATTGAGTACTTCAGCAGTGATGTGGTGTACAAGAGGGTGCTGACTGCTTACTGGGAAGTTATTTGCGCATAGCTCGGTAGGGTTACACTCTACCAAGTATAGGCTGGAATACCGTGATGTGTTTTTATTTTGCAGTGTTGCCTAATGATTGTTTCTTTTTGGAGATGGGCATATTTTCAAAAGGGTCGGGTACTTTTACAGTCAATATTATGTACAGTTAAGCATGCTGAGGTCAGCACAATTGAATATCATGCTTCAGGGTGGAATGTGATTGCTAGAGAGATCAGAAAACAATTTCTATTCCTGTGTGGAGCATTACACAATTGGCTGGATACATTATAGTTTCCCCTGCAGCATCAAAGCAATGCTCTGAGAGAGGCCACTGGATTAAGTAACACTGGCATTTCTGTAAATACCCGTGTAATAGTTTCAAAATGTTTAAGAGTATTAATGATTTTATTTTCCCAGTGCTTCCAAGATGCAGGCAGTAGCGTTCTGCCTGTTTGGCTGATGGGGAGTGCAGAGGCACAGAGACTCGGGCAAGAGGGCGGTAGTTAGGAGTAGGAGCAGCAGCAGGTCCTCGAACTCCGCATCTTGCACGAGGACCAGAAACTGCCTGTGCACTGGCCATTTGCTTCTGTCAGATGTGTCTTCTGTGCTGCTGTGGTGATTGGGTAGTGTACGTGCTGTGTGATTCTCCTTTAACCAGCTCGGTTGCTTTGTGAGGTCTAGAAAACCGTCTGATCGGCTGATCTGTGGCGATAAGTCATGCTGAGGTCCCTGGCTCGACTCAACTGCTGCTTCCTGTTTTCAAGTGAGGTTGTCGGCTCCTTGGGGCAGGACGAACTGTTCCTCTGTCTGTGGTGCAGAAATAGGTGGATCTTTACCACCACAGTGCAAGTAATGCTTAACTTCACATTTTGGAGATGTACTGAAGCCCCAGGAGAGAGCAAGCTGCAATCAGATTACATCCATTGTGGGTAGGAAAATGTGAGTTATTTAGATGTTGTACAGAAATACTGATAACTTGGGACAGCTAGCCTTACTCTGCGATGGAAACCAGTTTCTTTCACACCTCAGGGGAACTGAACTGTGTTTTGTGGCTAGGGCTGGGTATGAACATCAGCCAGAGATGGAGAAGGTGGACTTATTGTACAGGTCATTCTGCAACAAACGGTTTCTAAGCGCACTGTGAAGGTGTGACTGTCTGTGTACATTCAGTGTTGCACCCAGAGGGAACTGTAAGACTGATATCCTAGTCGCAGCTCTTTGAAATGAGTGTAACAGTCACATACAGAAACTCTGCAAGATTAAGCTTTATTTTGCCAGATTTTCCTTTAACCATTCTTCATTTTACTTTTCACTAAATACACTAAATGTTTTGTAGAGACTCTTGTAGTGCCCTGTTCTTTTTTACCACTAAAGCGAATGGGACTTCTGTTGTAATAAATGAAACTGGAAATCAGGATCTCCACTGTAATTGCATTTTTTGAGTAGTTCAGGAGGAACCTGGGGAGGTGTGGCAAAAACTGAACAAAAATAAATAGCAGCATTGAACCAGTTTTAACTTGGAGTATATCAAGTGAATTGGGAAGCAGGCTCTCAGCAGCAGGTTCTTGTAATGCAATTTTTGTTTCTTTTAACATCCTTGCTTGATGGTGTTCTGAGTGATTCATGTTTTTAAAAGCAGTTCTTCCTGTGCAGTGCTTCTATGCTCTTGACCTACTCTTGCTAAAATCCCTCAAGAAACAATAAGCAAACATACTGTAAGTGAAAATGTCATATTATAAACCCGTGAAAGTGAAACCGTAACAAAAAGAGTACTCAGGTAGTCATTGTTCTTGTGGGATGGCAGTTTGAGATACACTGTTGGAATAACAATAATCTCCTTCACGTAAGAGGTCAGCTCAAAACTAAGGGTGAGTGGGAAGAAGAGGAAAAAAGAAATGCACATTGTGTGCCTCTCCTAATCATACAGCTTGTTCTTGTGCGTCTCGTGGATTGTGCTGTTGATGTAGTTGCCTACTGCTTTACAAATGCTTTTCAAATGTGGTGAGAAGACATCCATGTCAGATGGGAGACGAACGTATAGCAGATGGCATACCTCTCCCGAGGCACCGGGCGGACGGAGATAATTTTGCAGGTCACAAAACCAGAGAATAACTTCTTCAGAATTATACTTTCATTGGGGCTTTAAAAAAAAAAAAAGTCAAGGACATTTCTTGGAAACTACTTCACACAGATAGATAGATATGAATGTTTGTTTGCTGTTTTCCATTTTCAGACTCAAATGTGCTCGCAGTCACCTCAGAAGACATAACGCCAGGGCTCTGACAGCTCATGGCAAATGTCCTTTTTTACTCTAGAACTGATGTAATGTGTCCAGCTAGCTGTGCATCTTACTGCATCGAAACACATCATATCTCTGGGTGCTGTGGCACTGTGGAAACGTGGGGAGCAGGGGATGTGCCGGGGGTGTCTCCTTGATGTTGGAGGGTGCGACAAGGACCCAGGTCTGCACTCTTGACTCCTGTGCCAGGCTTGAGAGTGCACTGGTGCTGTGGCTTTGAGTGGTGAGGCTTCTTAGCACCAATGCCTCTTCACCTGGAGAATGGGGTTAATGATGTTGTCTCTCTTGGAGTGGATGACACCGGGGAGATTTCATAAGGAGGCATAGTGTTTTGAGGGTTTAAGGCAGTGTATTAAAGATGAGGCACACCAGCAGAAGTGGTTCTTTTGTTTGAATGTGGTGAAATGGGACCCTTGTTTATCAGCCATAGCATGCTCTTGTTGTGGAGGTAATCCAGCTGCTCTGTCAGTTAGTTTGCACAAAACCTGTGATAAGCTCCACGACAGAGAGGTGGTTGGTCATGGGAATAGTCACAGGTCTTCTCAGGAGTTTTGCGACTGTGCATGAGAGCCAGGCGTGAACCCGGGCTACCCCATTGGTTCCCAGTGTGTGTAGTCTTGTCAGCGTGCCAAGAATTTATATGGAGGCTGGTCACATTGTCACTGGTGAGTGTTTGCTGCAGTGTCCTTGTCCATGGTGTACCTCACAATGACAATAAAAAAGACATTTATGGCCATCAAAATAACTACTGAGCCTGCAGAAATTTGTGGTGGCAATATGCCTTTGAAAGAAAGAAAAAAAATCTTCAATGACATCTTCCTTAGCTTTTTTGGGGGGTCTTTACTAGACAGCACACGTCCAGAGCTCGCTGGAAAGAACTCCTTGTCCCCAATAGCATCTTTGTGTGAAGACTCTCAAGTTTCCCACTGGCTTAACTGTTCCTTGTAAGCCTGCCATCCAGATGACTTGCCAAGATGGAAGGAGAGCTGGTCTTTGCAGGCTCTGAATTGCCAAGGTGTTTGCTGTGGCTCCAGTTGCAGCTTGAACAGGCACCAGACATCTAGGACGTGGAAGAGGCTCTGCTTTCTGCTGGAATCACCCTGACAGTGCTGCTGGTTTTTCCCATTCTCCTAGGTGGCACCATTAGGCCCGTCTCAGGATGAAACCGTTTGTGTATCATTGGTAGCACTTCCATTGCTCTCATCTGCTTTTGTCCCTCTTGTAAAACCCGTTCGGTGTTGCATGCTGTGGGAGCTCTGTGCTCTTTAATTGTTGTTTGTCATTGTGGGAATTGCTTGTTCTAAAACCAATTACAACCTGACAAAACTGATCTGCCTTATTTACAAATACATCCATCTGGTTGTGGACTGCGTGATATCGCTGCCAGAATAATGTGAGGCCTTTATTGCTGCTGCTGAGTTATTGAAGGGCTCCCGCGCTGGCATCGTCTGGAGCCGCACGATGGCTTACTGCCCGCATGTTTGCGTGCGTGTTCTTCGTAGGGCAGAGGGAATTAATGTTTAAAGTAACAAATCCTATGTAAACCGAATAGAGGTAAAACATTAGAGTGCTGTATCTCGGCATCAGCCGACATGGAGCTTTGCGGCATGTTTGGAGCATGCAATACAATGGAGGGTGCTAATGCAGTGGCTGCAGAGCAGCTCTGCTGGGCGCTGATGCCCAGTGCATCTGGCACCATGCAAGTGAGTGGGTAAGCTCTCTGCTGTGCTCGGGTGGCGACGAAGTGTAGTTGTAGCTGTTGCTGTTAGAAGTAGCATGCACGCGTGTGTGCAAGAGCTGGGGAGTTGAGAAACCCAAACTGTTTGGAAGGGGTTGGCAGTAGATACCACTCTGGTGTGTATTCTGTGCCTTTTGCCTGCTGCAACAGCTACGAGAACTGGGATTGCTGGCCACCTGGGGAAGGGTCTGGCTCATTCTGAATCTTCCAGAAACTTGTTCAGTAATTGAGGTGGGACTAGATTCCTCCTTAGAAGCTGCAGCCTCCTGATAGGTTTCATGTAGAAAATAGGCAAGAGAAGTAGGCAGGTGCCTGGGGTGTGAGACTCCTATTTCTGTGTGTGTTCCTAGAACTCAATTTTGAAAAGGCTCAAAAAAGGAGAAAAATGGATGACTGCTGTCAGGACATTGGAATTTGAAAACCATCACAACTGGTAGCCAAAACTTTCAGACTATTTTCATTTTTCTATGAATGTTCAGTTGCAGCTTAAAAAAGATCTGAGACGTTATGAATCAGTACTGATTTCACCCTCAGGCTAGCAGTTCAGAGCTGGATATAGTGAATTTTAGAAGCATTCACTAAAAGCCTCTATTCCTTGTTTACTTTGTGTGTTACCCACAAAGGATAGAAGACAGACATACGTATGTAAACAAATTTAGCATGAGGGAAACAGGGAAGAGTTGCCCCCTAAATGAAGTTATTAAAATTAGCATGACTAGATTTTGACATATCACTGGAGGTGAGTGAATTAGTCACTGTGAATAATATATATGATAAATTCAGGCCTATTTTTGTTTGTGATTTACCTAGGAATGAACTTTAACTTCTATATTTATAAATAATCACTCAGTTTTTGCTGGCTTGCTGAATAACTGAAAATTCATAAATCGTTATGAACTGGAAGTACAGAATACTGCAATCTGCATATGAAAACCAGTGTTTACACAAATCTAAGTTTTTTTCGATTCTCTGTCACCATAGTAACTGAACATTTTCTATAATGGTGAACTAGTCTTGCAATGTGAGTGTGATATAGGACACTTCCATTTTACCTCCAGGGGCTGAGGTGGTGGTCTAGATCGTTGGGGTGCCTGGTACCTGCCAGTCCCTTGACATGAGCTGTGAAAATCGGGTGTGTGGAGTCAAAGGGTGTATTTGGTACCACTGCAGTGGGTTGAGCCCAAATCCTTCTCATCAGGGGTTGGTGCCTGGGTCTGTCAGTGCAAGAAAATGATCTCCAGCTGTTTGGCCAATTAAAGGTCTGTTTGAGAAAATGCATACCTGCCATGGTTTGTGGCAGAAATGCACTGTAATGTGGTCCTGGCATGGTAGTCCTGGCCACTCTGTGCTCCCCAGCTTGCTTTTAAGTAGTGCGGAGTTGCTCCTTGGGTCCTCAGTGGCTGTATATCCAAAATGGTGGAGAATTGCTCCAAGCCACAAGCATCGTGGTGCTGGCCAGCAGTAGTCTGTGGCTTGAAGTGACTGGGTCGGCAGTTTTGGTGACAGATGTTCCCCAAACGGGTCAAAGCTGCTTGTGCCCGCAGCAGCTGCTGGAGCAGGATGGGAACGGCTGCTGTGCCTGCTCTTGTGCTGTGTTGCCCCGTGCTAGCAATAACGAGGTTTGTCTTTGAACCCTCTGTTTTAACTCAGATCTTTAGTATCATATCACTGGGGGCTTTTGGTGTTGGGCTTTTTGAAATTGGAAACTCCTATCGTGCCGAAACTAGTCTTTGTGTTATAATGCGTGGTTTCCCCATCATTCTCGAGCAGTGCCTGTTTCCTGTTGCTGACAGGGCTGTTAACAGATTTTTAATAAGAAATTTTCTGAAATTCATTAGAGACAAATAACAGCCCTTTGATTCTCCCCTGCCCCCCTTTTTTCTGCTGTTTAACAGGCTGTAGTTTATTGCTGAAAAATGCAGATACGATACTCCATGGGGAAAATATTTTTTGACAAAATGATTCATGTAAATACACAGTTTGCAGTTCAGAGTGACAGTTTGCTGGTAATCTGTCGGCAGGGGTATGATCTGCAGTCCCCCAGCCTCTCTTCTGGTCCTTTATAAATATCAATCAAATAAGGACGTACATGGAGTACAGTGGACAGCTAAAAGCAGGACGAGGAAATGCAGAGAGAAAGCAGAATAGCAATACGAAAAGAGAACTTGCATCATCTCTTGTAACATGAGCTTTCAGTATGCATCAGGGCTAAGTTCTTCTGGCCATTGCAGCTGTAAAATAATGCTGTATTTTCTGTTCCTTCTCTCTTACAAGAATTGGTGTGCTGAAAGTGGCTGTGACCCGCGGGCAGGGTGGATAATGCTGTAAGGTGGTTATGAAGGTTTTGGCTAATGTCCTGTTTCTCGGTAGCTGATCAGCATGCATTGGCTATGGCTGAATCCCCACAGCCATGCCAAAGAGTGTGTTTGCTTGTGCATCTCCTCTTAAAGCAGGCCAGAAATGTGGAGATGCTCAAAAGGAGACTGAGATTGTACATTGTTATTAGCATGGGGGATTGATTTTGTTCGCTAGTTTTAAATCCAAATAGAAAATCATACTTCCATGATGCTGATCTTTTCCTTAAAACATAATTATAGCTCTGTATAATACAGCTGTTCTTAATCCAGCAGTTAATAAAATACCCTAGCTGGAGGCAACTTATTGGACATAATTTATGTGTAAAGGGATCTTGTGATTTTTTTTTTTTTGTGGGAGAGGGGGAGAGAAAATAATCCATTAACACTTACAGTAAAATTGTTAGGATAAACCCCATGTATTTTAAAAAAGTTTATTTGCTTATAATTATTAATGAACTCTATAGCTAAATTTACTTCAGTATTTGCACATTGCTTAGTTTGGACAATAAAACAGGACTGGACAACTTCCCTACCTTGTTTTATTCAGTTTCAGTGTTGGTTTGAGTCAAAGGCTCCTAAGTTGAAGGGAGATTTTTCACTGAATTCAAGAGTTTGGAATTGATCCCTCGTAAGATATAGTCACGTAAGATATAGACTGACATTATTTCAGGGAAATATTAATATGTAACCTTCCACCTTTTCACTGAAGTGATAGTATTTTTACTCATAATTTACCTTTTAAAAGCTTCCAGTAAATGTATAAATCTCAATTTTCATCTTAAAATTACTTTGCCAGTGTTGTAGAAAAATAAGATTATTTGTAAGGGTCTCAGATGTTTTCTTTCATGTACTCTGTCCCCCTTGCTTGATCTGTCCCTAGCCTGCTGCCTTCCTCAGCTTCAGCATATTTTACTTAATTAGTTCCCTAAAGGCCATTATGTGTGATTTTTCCCAAAAAGGGAACGAGCACGAGGCCATCAAAATGATAAAGGCCTTGAGAGCTCTGGCTGCTGCTTTGTATGCTCAGATGAATGAGACACCCCCCCCACCCCTTCTTCTGAGAAGCAGCATACAACTCTTGGGAGAAATTTCATGTGTATTTCACTGAAATATTATTGGCCGTACCCTTTTTGTACTAATAACTGTTATTTTCGTGTGTTCGTAAGGGGAGTTTTGCGGACTGCCAGGGCCCCAGGTTAGCCGAGCGTTCGCTGTCAGCAGGCCTGCCAACATGGTGGCCAGCGCGTGCCCTCAGTGGGGCAGGCCGACCAGGGAACCCTGACTGCCTCGGCAGGTCGGGACACCCTCGTGCCGGGGGGGGTGGAGAACGCCTCGGCTGTCCGCTGGCTCTGTGGAAGAGGCTGCTTAGCCAAAGCAGCTTTTCAGCCCTCCTCCCTTCAAACCAATGTTTTATCCATTGGCTTGTTAAAATGTGTATTATTTCCCTGAAAAAATGACACTCTTCTGTATCTTTAGATCTTCCTGGCAGGGTAGACATCTTTGACAGATGCTCATCTAATGTGTTGATGAAAACCTGCAGTGATGGGAGATCTGACATCCTCCCTGGTTAGTCCGTTAACTGTTTCCAATTAGACTCCTTTTTTTTCCCCCGGTATTTAAACTGAATTTTGTTTTGTGAAAAGAAGCTGACTTGTTCATGCATTCCCCTCTGTGCTTAAAAGACCAGTTGATCAGCCACCCTTGTGCAACAACCCCTCAGCAGCGGAAGACTGTTGCCATGTCTTCCTCCAGTTCTGTCTCTCCCAGGCCAAGCGAAACTTCCCTCTTGAAAGGAAGCCACGACAGCGGAGCTGCGTTTCCACCATACTTTACTTCCACCAGTTAGGTACGTGACGGATCCAAGCTAAACCTGTTTTAACTCTTCTGTAAATCAGATTGACATCTGTACTGCCATGTGCTGAACCGAGGGGACATCCTTTGTAAAACTGTATAGTTACATGGGCTGAAGTGTTATTACTTTGCTTAGCAAAGAATTTGGAAGGTGGCATAAATCTCCTTTTATACCCATTATTGCTCTGTGAATGAGAGAGGGAAATGTGAATTGCTTTTCTGGACCTGATGAGTAGGTTTCAGTGTGATGGATGATGGGTGACACTTTCACAACCCATCATTCATGGAGGTGCACAAATGGAAAAGCAGTGGTGCCTTGGCTCATCAGCATATGCATTTATCATATTGTTTAAGGCAGCCTCATTAGCTGCATCAGCTGTTGTGCTCCGTGTGCTAGGCTGACTTGGTAATAAGTGATGTGTGGCCTGGCTTCAGCAACTGGAGATTACATTATAAAGAAAAACTATCAACTCTTAGACTAAGCCTGGACTTGAGTAGAACGGGCAGCACAGGGAAGCACCAAGACTCTAAGTAGAAAATTGCTTCAGAGAAATCATAAAACTTTTCTTAGAGTCCGGTTGTATCCTAGGTGAAGAAAGCAATCATTGCAGCAATCCTCCACCTGAAATATTTGACTGACACTTTCAAGAAAGTTGCTGTGTGTTCTGAACTGAGGGTGGTTGATAGACCAGATGGTAGTGCTGCCGTTCAGAGGGACCTCAACAGGCTGGAGAGAAGGGCAACAGGAGTCTTGTGAAGTTCAGCAAAGGGAAGTGCCAAGTCCTGCATGTGGGGAGGAACAACCGCAGGCACCAGTGCGGGCAGGGGACCAACCGGCTGGAAAACAGTTCTGCAGGGAAGGACCTGGGCATCCTGGGGGACAAGAGGTTGAACATGAGCCAGCAATGCACCCTTGCAACAAAGCAGTCCAACAGCATCCTCACTGCATTAAGGTCTTGTCCAGCAGGTTGAGGGAGGTGATTGTGATCCTTCCTCCCTGCTCAGCCCTGGTGAGACACATGTGGAGTGCTGGTTCCAGTGCTGGGCTCTGCAGGACAAGTGGCACCTGGACACACCAGAGCAAGTACAGCATGGGGCCATGACGATGACCAAGGGACTGCAGCATCTGTCACATGAGGAGAGGCTGGGAGGGCTGGGACTGTTCAGGCTGGGGAAGAAAAGGCACATGGGATCTTACCCATGTGTGGCAATACCTGACGGGAGGGAGTGAAGGTGACCGAGCCAGACTCATCAGTGGTATCCAATAAAAGGACAAGAGGCAGTGGGCAGAAGCTGAAATACAAATTCTGCTTAAACATACAGGAAAATGAGGTGCTTTTGTTTGATTGGGTTTTTGTTTTTAAATGATGGTCTAACAGTAGAGTGGGCTGCCCAGAGGGGTTGTGAAATCTCCATCCTTGGAGGTGCACAGCACCTGTCCAGCCGCAGTCCTGGCCAGCCTGCTTGAGCTGCCCTGGCCCCCGGCAGCAGGGCTGGGCTGGTGGAGGGTCTCCAGAAGTCCCTGCCAGCCTCAGCAGTTTGGTCATTCTGGAGGTCCATGAGGTGCTCCCAGCAATGACTTGTCAGTCTAAATGGTTGCTTGATTTCCCCTCTGCCTTCCTCCTTCGGAAGATTTACAGCGGATTTCCTCCTGATCCTGTGGCTCCTTGGTCACCGCACCGCCTCCCTGCTGCTAAGCCCTGACCTTGGCTTCTCCATCTCGGTGCTGAGCCATGAGCAGCTCTGCCAGAGCTGATAAGAACAGATGCCTCGGGTCATCCGGGCCCTTCTATTTGGATATTCTGCAACTTGCACAGCTGCTGTGGCTCCCTCTGGGCAGCTCACTCTGGCATTTGATCATCATTTAAAAAAAACAGCTCAGGAAGTTTCCTTGGAGAAGGTGCTGTGATGTCCTGCTGGGTGCTCTGGTTCTGCCTCTAAGTGATGTGCTGGCTTGGGTGAATATCAGCGTCTTCTGGCCTGCTTCACCATTCTAGGTGAGACAGGTCAAAATTATGTTAATAAGTAGCCGTGAAATGCTTTAATGAAGCTTGGAGAAGAACTCGTGCTTCTTAAAGAAAAAAATAATCCATCCACCAAGAATACCTTTTAATGTAATAAAACCAGAAGCATTAAATCTCTTGAGTAAACATGCTTTAAGCTACAAAATTGGTTAAATATGTGTCTAGGACTATAGGTGGATCTCCCTGTGTAGCAGAAAGCTGTATTTATGCCCACCAGTGATAATCAGTTTTTCTTTCCTGAAGAAGATAACTACAGGCTACAAATGTAAAACATACTGAAATTGATTTCCTGCTTGCAGGTTTAAAGCGTGATTGAAATGGTGAGTGCAAATCAGTCTGCTCAGATCCAGACTGTAACTCGCACGCTTGCAGTTTTGTAGCAGAAGGTGTGTTTTCAGGAGATGATTTTGAAGTTGGAGCCCCATAGGTGAGTGGAAGCTCCAGGCAGCTTCTGAGACCTCGGGCTTAGAGAAGGTAAGTGCTGGATCTTAGGTTTTAAGTGTTGTGGGGGAAGCGTTTGGGGAAGGGGGAGTGCTTATATACATACCTGGGTCACAGAGATGGAAACAGGAAAACAGGGAGTGCTATCTAAGAGTGTTGCAGCCTCTAATAAATTTAGTAATTACTGACTGATTTAAAAAAATCTTATAGATGAACTTGAATCTTTTTTTCCATTCTGCTGCTTGCTAATTTGACTGCACCATGTTTATAATTCTCTTCAACAAGGTGATATGCATAGACAGTGCAAATATGAAGGCTGTGTATGTGGCTTTGAATTTTTTGGTCTTTTTTTCAAAAGATAGGGGAATAGACCTTTTAGATTCATTATACTGTTACATGTTAAACTTCTTAAAAAGTGCACTAATAAAATAATGGGTGGGCTGGACTCCAACTGGATTTAAAATGTTTCACATAATTCACTAATATCTTTCCCATCATGATGCCAGAACGTCTGTTGTGACTTTGAGGAGGTAGCAAATGCAATTTGGAGAGAATTCTGAACTGCTATTTACATTAAGCAGGATCTTGCTTCTTACTTGTGGAACTTCCTACCATTGCTAAGAAGGCACTTAAATGTTTTGTCTTGTTCTCGTGTGCCATTTAATCCAATTAGCGTGCTGGAGGTCCCTCTAAATAGTGCTGTGTGAAGCTACTCAGTTTAATAAAGTTTAATGGAAATTATAAATGTGAAATGCTTGCTTGGGGCAACGTGCGGGACTGGCTGTGCAGTGCGGTGATGGAACGATATGCTGTGGAGCACAGCCTGTGGTGTCATGTTTGGTGGCAGTGCCTGAGCTGATTCAAGCTTTCCTGCTCCTGGCCCCTTGCCCTGGCCCTGCAGGGACCCAGTGCTTGCTGGCACTGAGCTCTTTGTGGCCATTAGTGGAGCATGACAGTGAGAGTTAATGGCAAATGTCTATATGAGTACAACCTTCCATATTCTTCCTCTTGTTGGCAATATCTTCTTCTTTTTCTTGGTAGTATCTTTGTCTTCCTCTTCTTGGTAGTACCTTCTTCCTCTTTTTGTAGTGTCATGTATCTTTAATAATATAGATTGCTATAGGATTTTGCTAAGTGAAAACCAGCCATTCTTTGGTAAGATCACGCTTTAGACAAAAAGCAGGAGCTATGCTTCTGTCATTCTTTGCCGTACAGAGTAACTCCTTACTCTTGCGGTAAGGATGCAGCTGTCCTCCCTGTTCCTTTGTCAGTGTTCAGTAGGTGCCCTTTTACCAGTGCAGGTGTCGTGAACAAGAACTGTCAGTGCTAGTAACACTTAGCATTTTGTCCTATTTTGCATTTATTAGCATGCACTAATTATTCATAGGAATAATTACCCTTTACCAATTCACATTAATTTAGATCGCTTTTGAAAAGCAATCAAGAGGGGCAGGGAATGATAATACATCAAAGTGAGTAAGGATATGGCACAAAAGAAATATGGTACATTTTTATGTAAGAGACCATGTCAAGTCACTGTCAGCTTTTTCCTTCAAACTGCAATTATTTGAACTGAGTTTGATGGTTGGTGCTAAAGGCCATCTGTTAAATGTGCTTCCCACCTCAAAAATCCATTCATGCTCTTCATCTCACTTCTGTATCTCTTCAACAAGGAGAAACATCATCTTACGGGGTGACAGTATGGAAGTGGACAAAAAGACATGCTAGGCATTCTACCATTAAAGAGTTGCTTGCCTGTCCCTGAACAGGTAGGTTTAAATTCTCAAGTGCTTTTATTATCAGGGAGCATGTGAAGCTTAGGAATACAAAAAATTCTTGCCTGCCTTTGGCTGCAGGGATGGGCACTGAAGTGTCCTTTATAGCCATGGCCAGTGTGTTTCTTCTTCTGCAGGGTGAAGGTTTTGATGGTACAGTCAGATCTGGGTGTTTGTTTAGAGGATCACACATCCCTGCAGTGCTGTTAAATGTTACTGTCTCTGGATCACCGTTGGTCTTTCCTGACTTTGAACTAGGCAATAAAGATGAAAAACCTAGTGTCACGTGAAACACGTGGCCTAAAAATACTAATTTTTCTTGCTCTGGGTTAGAGTGGGTAGATGCTGCTCTGAAAGCCAAATGTGATGTGATGAAATAACAGTGCCTTGGTAGGCAAAGATAATGAGTGAGTAATCCTTAGAGAAGGGCAAGAAAAGGCAAGATTAAGTTTAGCTCAAAGGACAAAACGAGCAATGGGGTGTAGATGGAGGCTTCAATGGTCATATGCATATACGAAGAGAAGACTAATGACCTTATATTGGTTTAGTGCTTGCTATGCTTCAGCGGTTAAAACCTTGTTTTCTCAATTCAGTGAGATAAATCTCTTCTGTTTTTCCAGTGAGCTTGAAACTGCTCCTGTGCATGATTGTTGCCAGTGTTTGATCAGCTGGCGCTGCTCTGCAGGAACAGCCTAATAGCTTCGAGTGATACTGGTCAATATTGACTGTTCGTAGCCAGCACAAATCATCTTTTACTGTGAGTGTCTGAGAAAAGGAATGGTTCTTGCACAAAACCCAAATACCAGTGAGTTGTATCGTGTATAGTTCCTGGATTATTTTGCTGACATTGACAAAATTTTAGTAACTGAGAAGAAATCTCCATTCGGGAGCGTTTGTCAGGATATTGGTTACACACTTCATGTGCAGGGAAGGGTGGGTGTCAGTTTGATTAGTCTCAGATAATGCAGTGTGTCGGTAGATATGGAGCTGGGATGCTGCTCAGGCTGGTTTCGTGTATTCTGCTGCAAATCATTAGTACGCTGTAGCACATTCCGCATTCATTATTGGCGGCCAAATAAGCAAGTGCCCTAAGTTTATTTGTTCACTGCTTCATCTTTGTGCTGTCAAATTCAAATAAGGATGCACTTAGAATCTGTGCACTATATCAGGACTTGTTCCACTACAGAGGCTCACGTTAAAGGAAGAACACAGTTATTGTATGGTTGTAGACTTCTCTTTATTCCTTGCACTGATGGCAGGGTGTAATAATAAAATTAGAAATTCATGTGAGGAACAGTCACAGCATGTTGCCACCATTATTTGTTTAAAATTTTATATTTAAAAAAGTCTGTATACAGCATACGGATATGAGGAAAATAGTTTTTTTACCAAAAGTGCTTCAATACTTAATTTGATTTATAAATGATTTGGTAAGTTTAGACGTGGAATAGCAAAGAATGAATTGAAACAAAAAGATTGTGTTTCTTTTCCTTTACTTTGGGATCCAAACCCATGAGATCCGCTGTCTGGGGCCACGGGAATTCCTCCAACTGTGCCATGTTTCCCCCTTTCCAGCAGTAGGTGCTATTCCAGGGGGGATTTCAGTTCATAAAGTGCTATCGGACATTGATGGTGAGCTGTTCACACTGACAGGTTTTGTCTGGCATTGCCAGGCAGGAGCTACAACACTCTTTAAAATAAATCTCACATCAGGCAAGGAAGGGCTTGTCATTGTTGCTTGGTGGCTTTGGGTTTGGACCACACTTCTCCTGCAGCAGTTGAAGTAAGCTGGGGCTCTTCAGGCTCCCATCCTCACACACCTAAACCAGGAGGCAAGCAGCACGCTGGCTGCAGACAGCCTGGGACCCCGGCTGGGAGGTGGTCTAGCTCAGGCTGTCCACCGGCCGGCAGAGCCACAGGCAGGACCCTCCTCGCTCTCCAAACCTGCCATTAGGCTTGCTTTTGAGCCCTTTGCAATACAGAAATCACAGTGTTCCCTTTAATCTCATTCAGGAGGGCTTGGGTTCTAGATGAGAGGTGAACAAAAAACATTCCTCTGAGCTGCCTGCTCTGCTGGCGTTTGGTATACCATGAAAGAGACTTCTGGTAGCAGTGGGAGAGGAGGATGGACAGTGCCTTTAGGAGATGGTGGAGCATAGCTCGTGGGTGAGGGCCCGTGGTACAGAACCACAGCTGTAGGAACAGGAGCTCAAAACAGTGAAAAGTCATTTTAGATGCTGTGCTGCTGCTGTTAGGTACGTGTGTAGGATCCTGAGATGTCGGCGTCTCTTTACATGATGGAGACTGATAGCTGGTGGTGCAGCATGCCCATCTCTGGCTGACAGTGGTGCTTGGCAGCATTGAGGGGTTGCTCCTGCGTTACTCTCCCCGGTGCTGGGAAGGGATTGCTGCCTTGTCGAGGATGCTGTATAGCTCATGTTTCTGACTCTCTTGCCACTTGGCTTATAGTATACTGCTCAGTTGGAAGAAACCTTAGATTAGCAGAAACAGGTACAAAGCAATTGGGTTTAAAAGGGCAGGTGGCTGTTGCTGGTATGGAGGAAAACTCCCAGACTTGATAATTTCGATGTTTGGTCCTGATCCTGAAGTCTGTGATGCCTGCCTTTATAGTAATGCTGTAGTACCTTACAGCCACGGGGTAGTTTGAAATAAAGATTTTTTTTTCTCTTCAGTATTGCTGAGATCCCATAACATTTAGGGATAAAAATATGCAGGGCTGAATTCTAAAACCAGTGCCAATTAGGGATTTATTCTTTTTTATTTTTAATTTAGCATTACCATATTGATGGCTGTTGTAGGATGAGCTGGGGTAAGGTGCTCTGTGGTTGGACTGACAGATCTTGCTCCCCTGAGACTTAAAGATGCCTGCTCTTTCCTGATGCTGGTCTGACAGGTACCCCTAAGTGCAGAATCGTGCCCTGGCTGTTCCTGTGTGGTGTCTTGTCCATCTTGTGTCTCAGCAATACTGAAAATACTTGGGATCTGTTGGTGGTGATGTGCATGTGAAGTGCTCTGCCTGAGTAGGTGGGGAAGTGTCAGGGGGACTGCTGACCCACACAAAGCCCTGAAAGCAGAGGGCTGGAGTCAGTGGGGTTTAGTGATATGTTTATTAAAAGATGGTGCAAACCACAAGAATAGTGAAGTGGAGAAGGGAGAATGTGCTCCCTGCGTTTGGAGCTCCAGGTTTGTGCTGGCCTGGAGAAGAGATAGTTTAGGGGCAGGGAGGGAAGCATGCATCCCCAGTGTGTGCTAAAATACACCGCTGCAGTTGGGGAGTCTGATCTGAATCCCAAACCCACCGGTGCCACCTGAGAGGCTGCTCTGGGGCTGACTCCTGCCCCTGTGCACAACAAGAGGACAGACCCACGTCCACCTTCCCATGCTGCCTGTTGTCCTCCTAGACACCTAGTTTGCTTGTCTTGCTCGAGAGACAATGGGGGGAGGTATTTTATCTAATAACTGTATGTTGAGTGGGAAGATGATGAGATTTAGGTTTTAGTTTAGGTCTAGCTGTTGAGTGAAGAGATGGTGCTAAACAAATTTCAGAATCACATAAATTTGGGCAAGTGATGTATGGGAGAGAATGAGAATAATGTATGGAGCAAAGCAAGGAAAGGATGGCCTTATGAAGAGCCTGGAGGACACCCATTTCTTAAGAGAGTTAATCCAAGCGAGTGGTGATTGGTATCTGAAGGGCAGAGGTTAAAGGTGCTACCGAATGAGCTGATGTGCTTGCCGTGAGAACTGGGGCAGCGTCCTTTGTAATGCTGTTCACCAGAATAAATGATGACAAAGTGATGCACAAAGGGAACTCAGCTCCAGGAGAGAGAAGAGATGTAAGGTGGAGCCTGATGGCGGGCAGCTGCTTGCTGGCCAGGGAGGAGCACTCACAAAGAAGCTCTGGTGCTGAATTCTGCTGCTTTAAGATGAATAAAATTGTGGCTGATGCCTTCAAAATAAAGAGACTGGTTAGAGCAGAAAGGATAACGTGTTTGGAATGCTACCAACATATAACATATTGCACATGTATTATATAGGCTTAGGGAATTATGTTTAAAATAGCTGAGCCTACAGGCTACTTGGACAAAGCAAATATTAAGAACATTAAGTTGTTGTCTTGCTAAGCTTGACTTGCTGTTGTTATTAAGGTCATTTCATTGCGTGCTTTGATAACTATGAGGTACTTGTCTAACAACTTTGTACTTCAAAAAATTTTTTTACTTTAGAAGGAAAGCATTTTGCCAGATTTCCATCAGGCTGTCAGTGGGGGTTTCATACATGCAGGAGCGATGAATAAACACTTTCCAAACTCATTTTACTTCTTTTTCACTCTTAGGCCAACAAATCAGGAGAAGCAGCTTTTTCCCATTGTGTAGGTCAGGTAATGGAAGAGTATAATTTTCAGAGGGACTACAAATGTGCTGCTCTATTAAAGGAGGTGAGAGCCTCTGATCAGTCACTGCTGGGAGTGGGCAAGGGAGAGTTGGTTCCTTGTGTTTTTAGAAGGCTGTTCCAGTGTCCAACCCTGTCCTAAAAATGTGCTACAAATTGCCTGAGGATATTGACCCCTAGAGATGATCCTGGGGCCAAGGGAAATTCAAGATACCTGCCCAGAGAAGCTCAGTATTTCAAAAGGGGGTTATGGGAGAGCTTGGAAAAAATTTTTCTATATGGAATACAGACTCATGCAATAATGCGTTAAAAGATGATGATGCATGTAAGGTAGTGCTGCTACCTAAAACCTCTATGTTTTAATTAAGTATTAATACACCTATGTTTTGAATTCCTAGCAGTTTCTTAATAGGTCCTAGTCTGTTAGGCAAAGGTCTTCTCCAAGGTTCGGGGATTTTGCTCCAGAAAAGGAGGGTAGGTGTTTCAGTCTGAACAAAACTTTATTGTTGAAGAAACATAATTTCTGAAGAGACCTTTTTTTGGTATCATAAATATATGTGAAATACAAATATAGATATAAATAAAAAAAGTATTTGTCAATCAGTTCTAATTGGCCAACTTGTGGAAAAATCACTCCTCTCTCTTTGTAACAATTTCCAGTTCTCATTGCTTTCTTTAGTCTCTTTCCAGTTAGCCTAAGTTAGCATTGGCAATATTAGTGTAGTGTGAATAAGCATCCTAAGACCAGATGAAAAGATATACAGGGGAGAGGGTTGAAAAGAAGCTGTCCATTAGCTCAAAACAGACAACAGCAGTTCAGTGGCTTTTTGCATCTCTGCTCATAAATGCCCCCTGCGTCAAACCAGGCATGTTCAGAGTTGGCTGCCAACTTGCCGACTTGCCAGACTGGTACTATTTCTAACAGATTTAGCCAGGTTCTGTTCCTTTGAACTTCTGAAGTGGGCAGGAGGAAAGAAAAGTGCACCACAAGGACATACCTGATACCCCCCACCCGTCTGCACAAAAAGAGACAAAGGATGTCTCTTCTGTATCAGTTTTGGAAGGGTGAAGTGTTAGAATTACATGTTTGAGTCATAAATGTGATATTGTCAAAAGCAAATTCAGTTAAAGCAGCTTCTAAATAAGCAAGGAACAATAGTGAATCAGCAGAGAGAGTGGATATAAATACTGTAGCTGATGCAGCAGCTGCAGCTGGAATGGCAGGGCAGAAGGGAGCCTGGGAGGTTCTGGGATGTACTGAGAGATCCACAGGATATTTTGAGAAGCTGTCAGATAGTAAGAGAACCAGAACTGGTAATTACAAGGTGCTCTCAGGATGCATAGTATAGAGTTAAATGGTTGATTTCCTTTAGGTCCTTTGTTGGATTAATGAAAAAACTGAAATGGTGACTCAGACTTGTACTTCAGTTCTGCAGGTGGTGGAAGGGAGCTCATGCAGATTCACCCTGGACTCCACATGCACTACTGCAATGATGATGTTGTTTTTACATTTGTATTTCCAGCGCTCTGGAGGAGAGTTCACAGCAGTAAATAAGCCCTTAATTTAATAGAGTTTTAAAACAGAAAATCTATGGTAACTAGCTATATGTGCTCTTTTTGAGAGATGCAAAGTTTTGGGTCTGACCACCTTCAGGATGCACTCAGCTGCACCTATGCTCACCCAGATGACTAACACCTCACAGCAGGGTGAGCAAGGCAGCAGATGTCCAGGTAACTGTGGAATTTAAGAGGTGCCTACAGGGCTGTTCTCTACTGCAAGTCTAACCTGAGTAAATAAAATGGGATGTAGAATCTTCTAATGATTCTTGACAAACAGATGAGTGTAAATGGGAGAGATGTCAGAGAAGACCGTGCTGGGTTCCAGCAAATGTTCGCTCAGCAGGAGTCATGCCAGGGCAGCAGTGCTTGCAGCAGAAGAGCTGGACGTTGGGAAATGGAGGAGAATGCAGGAGGGGCTGCCAAGCGGGGATGGAGAGAGTAAAGAGTGGGGAAGGCTGAACTCCATTCTCAGATGAAAGGGAAGGAATGGATGGGTTAAAGGCTTAGTTGCTCAACGTTGCAGTGCACAGAGAGCACTGACAAGGCTACCCATGTGAATAAAGGTGGCAGGATCGAGAATAACAGTTATCTGCGTCATTGCTGCAAGGTTCTGATGGAGAGCTGTGTTGTGGCACTCACCCATGGCCCCTGGCATGTCACCTGTGCGGTGTGCTATAGCTGGGGCAGCAGTGGTGGGAAATGTATGCATGGAAAGCAAGCAGAAATCTTAAAAAACAGGAATACTTAAGTAGGGGAGAGGATTGGAAGACCTGTGAAGGCAATCTTCCCAGTAAAATACAGAGCAAAATGAGGAAGCATACGGAACATGAGATAAATGGGAATACTTTTGGCTAATCCTTAAGGCTTGGAATATGTGTTTGCAGCAAGGAGGAGTGGGGGAGAAAGGAAGGGAGCTGTCGGGTCTCCTGGAAAAATGAATCAGGGGAAGCTGGAGGCTGGGGATGAGGCATGGCACTGCTGGGATGTGTTCTGCAGCTGTCTTCTTGGAGGCTGGAGCACTGCCCTCAGGGACAGCTCAGATTTCTGCTGTAGCAGGCTAGGGAGGTGTACAAATGCTGAAATGTATTGGGATTTTTTTGTTTGTTTGTTTTTTTGGAAGTGTTGCATGGTCTTAAAAACAGTAATCCATAGGGTCCAAACAGCAATAGGCTTCCTAATACTTGCCAGGATTAGGGCAGCAGTGGTTTTAATGTTAGTTGTTCTTCCAGGAAGATCTGTGCTGGGGAAAGGCAGTGGTGTGAAGAGTGCAGCTAATGCAGATGTAGATAGCATTTTCCTCCCTTGCGTACTGAATGGTTTAATTTCTAAGAACTTGTCTGGAGGAGACACTTACTTTTCTGTTACCCCTGCTTTGCTGTAGGGCTTTTCTTTATGGTGAAAGCATCTGCATTGTTTATTCTTCTGTTGTTGTTTTTTCACCAACTTAAATAGTTAAGAGTTGAAAGCAAAGATGCCTTGTCCTTGTGTATGGGCAGGCAGAGAAGAAATTCACCCGGACAGTGACACAGGGCAGGGTGAGGGTCACTGGCCTTGCAGTCCTGCCCTGCTGTGGCATTGCTGTACAGATGGCCCAAGTTTAGCGTGAATATTTGTCAGCTTTTCCATACATGTGAGATGGAGTGTATGTCCACCTACATGCCAACTTATGCATGCATCGTGTGTATTTGCCATGACTGTGCAGTAATGAGGGTATTTAAGTGTGGGACCTGATTTGTGTACAGTTGCTCTGTACTCATGGAAGGCTTTCAGTATAGGTATGACTGTGCCTGCTTTTTGTGTGGCAGATAATTTGGAAATAAAGGGTTTACAGGCTTCACGCGTGAGTTTCCCCTACCCTGACGTGACAGTGAGTCTCTGGTCCATGGGAGCATCACAGAGTTTAAGGAGTGTGAAACATTTTGATCCTCCTGCAGAGTGGTAAATGGAGGAATTGGTGGTATTCTTGTGTTTGAAAGCAGAGTCAAAGCAGTGATGGCAGAGATTTTGGAGCAGTGTGCCTTAGTGCTAAATGGTGGGGGTGCATTGAAGCTGTGACAGTCACAGCTGACAATTCAGAAAGATTAAAGGGAAAATAATGTTTTGATGTGCTTTTGCTATTGAAGATTATCTGGTGATAAACTCATGAAATGTGTTATATGAGATGTTTATTTGCAGGGAGATTTGTTTATGTAATTTCTTCCTTTTGCTTCTTGGAGTGGACATCTGCAGCCATATTTTTTTTTAAATGAACGGTAGAAACCAGGGACCGACAGGTTTAATTCACCCCCCACTCCCCCCCATGACTGTGGCGTTGTGCCCACCAACATGCTTCCCTGTGCTTTCCCCAGTCTGGCTTGAGTGATGCAGTGACATGGTTTCTCGCACTCCTTTTAGCCTTCATTTTCGGTACTTAGTTTAGGTAAAAATCTGTTGCTTTATCTGGAACAGTTCCTGTGTGTCCCATGCTCGCCTCATTGCCCCGTCCCTCACGAGAGCACCCCAGAGCTCTGGAAGCTGCCGTGGGGTGGACTCTGGGCCTGATCCTGACTAGGGGTCACAAGGAATCAGGTCTGCCACCGCGGCTTCTGCCAGCCAGGCTTGCCAGGCTGGAGGAAAACCACAGGCAGCTGCCTGGGTGCTCCGACACCTTCCAGGCATGCACGGGCTCCGACACAAACAACGTGTTCTGCTGACATGCTGAAATCTGTGAATTTTGACCTCTGTATGGAGTTCCTTCCTTTGCTCCGTGTTGTGTTGTTGGGTCCCTGACGTTTCTCTGACTCTAAATTGGGATTGCATCTTAAGACCAAGGGGTGTCCGCACAGGGTGGCAGTGGCATCGTGAGGGTTGCTCGTGGCTGACTTCACGCCTTCCTTCTCCTGTGTGTCTTGCTAAAGTTTGAATTTCAGGTGGGCGGGCAATTCATTAGTCTTTCTGCGATATCTATGCAGATTGCATTCTAAGCTTATTTTAGAAGAGCAAAAATCAGGAGCAATTAGCAATCTGCTTCAGGAGGAATCTATTAAAAAAGCAGACACCAGCTCTGTTGCATACAAAGGACTGGGCTCCTTGCTAACTGTCAGGCAGCATATCCCCACGGTAGCCTATGGGGCTGTGTGGACGTACATCAGTATGACACTTACATGCAAGCTTCTCTGCTGACGGCCAGCAGTTGAAATAAAGCAATTGCAAATGATTAATATGGGAGTCCTGGGCTTGCTTTTTTTTTTCCTGATGTTTTAGACGTAAGGTGCAGTCTCACAGTCTCGGATAAAAGAGGGAAATGTGACAGTAGTGCTGTACAGGAGAGGCAGATGTGGCCATAGCCTGAGGTTCAAACAAGGCTACAAAACTCCATGAAGGGCCCAGGCTGCTTGAGGATGTCCCCCAGTGCTTCATTACCCACGCTGCCGGTGGAAAGCTAAGGTGGGAATGCCAGCTCACAGGGTGGGTCAGGCAGTGGCACATTCCAGTTGACACTGTGTAGGAGTTTTGAGCAAAGGTTAGATCTGTTTCTAGGTAGGTAGCAGTTCAAATAAACAAACAAATGAAAATCTTTGTTTGCTTCACCCTGCTCAGATGACGTTACCTTTTTTTTAAGTGAATAGCGTTATCTGATTGGTACCTCAGTCAACCTGAAAGCCTCATATTTTTGCCTTCTATGAAGGGATATGAATTCAAAGAATCGGAGAATTCTGCACATCTGAATGTGAGCGGAAAAGAAGGAAGGTATTTTCTTTTTTTTAAACAGTGCCTTAACAGAAGGAATGCTTACATCCAGATCTTGTCTTCCTTGCATGTGTGATAAAAGGCAAGCATGGCAGGAGAGTCTTCCAGAGAGAGTGCTGCGGAAATTCTGGCTATGTGCATACCAAGGGAATAAAGTAAAATATTTGAGGGATTATTTTCTGGAAGTGATGGACACCTGCAGAGACAGCTGATTTTAGCCAGAGCTGTAGCTGCTGGGGAGCGCTTTCTGCTCGGATGGTGCTTCAGGAAAAAGCCACATACATTGGTGCACATCAGTTGCATTTGCCTGCTGACTTGCTTGCTCTTGTGAGCTGCCCAAGTACCTTTGTGGCACTAATACCCTTTCTTACTTTCTGCGTGGGAATTTAACACTCTTGTACTACAACAGGCTATTTTTATGTTTCCGTTTGTATTGTTTATCTGTAACCATCTGGTTCTGTGCCCACTAATAAATAAAGCCTGGGATGCTGGGGAAGATGGTGAGAGGAGACAATGCTTTACACTGATTTTTTTCCCCCCTTTAGAAGGGAGTAATGTGATCACTTCATACCAGAGGATGTGATGACTCTCACAGAAATGAAGCGAGGGCGATTATCTCTCCTCTGTGGGTGGCAGCTGCACAATCCAGTGATCCCAACATGATGTATATTATTAGCTTCAAGATGAGCTGTCTGCAGCCTGAAGCATGCTCCAGGTCTGTAGTAGATGATGAATTCATGATGAGGTTGTGAAGTATTTGGCTGGATCCTCTCTGGTATGGAAAGCCCTTTGGAGACCGTCTCCCCACAGCTGTTGGTTTCTCCATCGTACGTTCTGAATATCCACGCGATCCTTCTGCAGTGCAATAGTAAGATACAGCAGATCTTTCTTCACCCTAAAACCGAATTAATTTAAAAATAGACCAGTGTATGAGAACGGGCACCCAAACCTGGCCCAGTTTTGAGAGCAAAACAGTCTCATCAAATATTAAACTACTCTGGAGTGCAGCGCTGCAGTCTGTGCTGACATTCTGGAGGAAATTTTTCCCTTCATTTAAAGGGTCTGCTGACTTGGATCAAGAAAGCCCATCGGTCATCTGTTAACTGCATCTCTGTGATAAAGATTGTGATCGGCAGACCTGCGGGCTGCATTTGGCATGTGAGATGTCCTTTGGCTGCCCCTGACGTGAACGGCTGCCCAGAGCTGCAGTCGGGGATACCAGGGGTCTCTGCTTTCACGTGGCAGTCGAGAGGCTTGCCCCAGCTCCGGCAGGGAGCAGGCGCTGCTGTCCTCTGTGCACGTGAATGTGCGATGTCCGTACCCCTGAGGTGAGGATTTGAGGAGATTGGGGCCCCAATCAAAACTATATTTCATTTGGTTTTACAAAGCCCGAAATGGGTCTCTCCCCTCCCTCTCTCTCCTGTGCCAGAGCTGCCTGTGCTTGTGCAGTCTGAGGCCAGGTTTGCAGGCGTTGGGGAGGGTTGTGCTGGTTCTCACCTCTCAGAGGCACTGAAAGGTGAAATTCCTCCTTATCTTTATGCTTCCTCTCTGCAGTTTCCCAGCTGACTGGATCCAAGGACAGACAACGTACTTTCATTGATCACGGCATAGTTTTCCCTTGCTGTTCCAGTGTTATGCTTTTTCCAGGAAAGCAGGAGGAGTGAAAAGGAGCGTCAGCCTTGGGCTGACATTTGGCTGATTTCTTCTGAGGCAGAGGCTTTGGAGGAAGCAGCACCGTTGATTCCCTGGCAGCAGCTGAGGCTTTCCCTGGTCATGTGCTGATGAAGGCAGCAGGCAGAGCACGCTGCGCTTGCCCTCAACCCGTCTTTTCTGTGCTGGAATTGCAAATGCACAGTGGGGATAATTAACCAAGAGGACATGGAAGAGCAGTGTTTCTAGGTGATTAGGACGTGCTTCAAATGAGGCACAATCAGCCCCTAGAAATGCACAGGATGTTTTTGTCTGGAGGCATAATTTTCTTAAATGTGTCACTTGGTACCATCTCATCCCTGGCTTTCCCCCTGCATGGGTTGGTGCTCAGCAGTTACACTTCCAGGTGATTTGGTTTAACCCTCTTCCTGAAAGATACATCCATTACCTTCATTTCTAATGAGTCTGTGTTACAAAGCCACTGATTCAGGCCTTGTAAGTGGGAGGTTTCATATTTTAATTGCGATTGCTGTGTGGCAGAGGCTGAGTGAGATAACCACAGCCACCTCCTTTGGCTAAAGGAGGAGAGCATCACTTTGTATTTAAGTTTACTGCTCTTACCACTGCTTTTCCTCCAGGCTTACAGCACAGGGTCGTAGCTGGAGAGCGTTAGGGTGATCTGGGGAGCTGCTGAGGATGGGCTGGTCCCATCCTTGGCATTGCTTCTGCTGGTCTCTCCTCCTTGGTGCACTCAGGAGGGGTCCCCATGCCCCACTGGGCTCAAGACATGAACTCAGCTGATCCCACACATTGCCTTCAGCCCTTCACAGGTCATGGGATGTTGAAACTTTAAATGGGGAAACACTTTGGTACCCTAAGGAAAAGTTGTAACAGTCCTTGGGATCTGGACCAGCTGTGAGCTAATGCACAAGGCATCCACGCTTGCCACAGACTTGAAAACAATTGGTTTCTTGTGCAGTTTTGTTAGTATTTATAGAGAGAGTGTATGTGGGGTGTTTGTATGTGCTCTCACTCATTGATTCTTTCACTTATGATGGGAAGTATTGGGCAGCCTTAAGTGTATGTGGCGCTCTACCCACTGAGAGCGGGGGATGGTATGGAGAGGTAAGCATATAGGATATATAAGTTACCTTTCAAAGAAGGTAACTTCTCCAGGAATCTGGAGCACTCTGGTGGTTGGTTACACAGTCTGAACGTTAACCTCCTCCTGGGCAGCCCTTCTCAGGCTTCTCTACGCTTCAGGGTTGCTTGAACCTTCCCTCTAACATGGTTTGCATGTTGACTTTCCCTGCATTTTATCTCCCTTTTTTTGTAGTGCGCTGAGCTTGGCTCAACCTCTGCAACAGGATCATCATATCCACGCAGAACAGTAGGACTTGAGCATGGCTTTCTGTCTTGTTAAGCTGCAGCGCTCTCTGTTCCTCTTGCACAGCTTTGAGGCTATTGTCTGTGATTTGTTTTTCTTTAAAACTAATAGGCCTCTGCCGTAGAGAGTAAAAGCAGCTGATGCCCTGCCAAACTGACTGGCCCCTGAACAAATGGTGCGTGGGCTGCTCGGTGGCCTGGGGACGCCTGCAGAGGAGCTGGTGTGTGCTCTGGGCAGCCTTGCCCAGTGCTCCTCCTGTGCCTGCAGCAGCCGACTCCACTGACCCTCCCGGGGCGTAAATTTGCTCTGCAGTTGGAGGAGCTGTGCTGATTTGTGAGCCGAGGATCCCATCAGCAGAGACCAGCTCACTGGCTGCAGTGGGTATTAGCTGTGACAGACTCCCCTTGAGTGTGTCCACCCTTGGGCTTGAACTCATGAAACCTCACGAGCCTTTCTTAGTGAGGCTTGTCCTCTTCTTGACTAATGTTGTCTGGGACCAGCCGACCTTGCTTTGGTGGGGGCAGCAGAAGAGGCCAGGTGGGCAGTCACCAGAGGTTGGTGGGGATGGAGGTCTCCCTCCATGGCCGTAGGAAGGGATGGGACGCCCAGCTCGCTGGCATCGGGCTGGCAGCACTGGTGCTGCTGGGGAGTGCTGGGCACGTCTGTGCCTGGTGCAGTCTTTAGGGAGCCTGTTGCCCATGATATTTTTAGGAACATTAAATCAAGCAAATACAAGAAATTGGGCAATGGCTGTTGTCAGACATGCAGATTTCTACAAGCTCCTAAATTTGAGTCTACTGTTTTGCAATTCACTTTTACTTGTCATTTTTTGTGCCCTTCTCAGATTGTAAGCAGTTTGGCCTTACAGTGAAGTTCAAGCTTGTTTCCAGTAGAGAATGGCACGGTAGGGAACAGAACAGTGGCAGAGAAGTCCAAGGAAAGACTTTTTTTAACCCATCTGTAAAATTAGTGGGGTAATTCTTCCATTTTTCTCAGAGATTTTGAGGTTTATATGATTACAATTTATAGGATGCTTTGAGATGTTAGATGAAAAGTTCTTTAAGGAATTATGTATTTTTAATGCATGTAGAGGTGTAAAGCATTATCCTGGAAGAGAATTGGTTCAGTGGATCCATGAATGCATGGATTTTTCGGGCCAGAAGGTGCAGCTGGATAATCTGATCTGATTTATGTGTATAATATTTCATCCTGTTACTGCTGTATAAGAAGTTGGGTAGCTCCTGCGGATACCCAAGGCTAACTCTAGTAACTGACTGTAAAGCTCTGCTCTCTTAATGATCTGTGAAATCTTTCCATGTCTGGATTAAGGAGTGTTGAGGTGGTGGAGTGAACCATTTAATGATCTTCTTTATTCCATTTCAGTGACTCAGGGCGTGATTCACATTCTTGTACAGCTCTCTTTCTTTCTCCGAGTTTGAATACTTTCTCCTTTGCATCTTAATAGCCCCAAAACACAGAGCTCCGGTTACGTCATTTAGGGGCATTCAGTGTATAAAGGACTTTCTCCCTCCGATCCCACAGAGACAATGCCCTGCCCTGAATGCGCTGTGGTTTTCATGCCTGAGAGAGGGCAGATCAAGCCTCTGGAGCTGATGCAGGCTACACCAGGAGGGCAGCCAGAGTATCTGTTTCCTCTGGGGGGAAAAAACCACCATCTGGTTTTGTGAGGCTTCCTTTTGTTCTTCTTAAATCTTGAACAAACACAACAACAGATCTGTTCGGCTCTCTTTTTAATGCTTTAACTGGTTCTTACGGATTTCTTGCATCTTCCTTGTGTTCCGAATAAGAAAAAAATAGAGGAGGAACGAACCCAGGGAAGCCAGCTGTTTCACTTTCCCTCTTTCTCAGCATGTTCCTGCTTAGGAAGCAGTTGGGGACAGAGCTCGACTTGGGCAGAGTTCCTGGCTGTGGTGCACCAGGTGCTGGTGGAGACAGGGGTCCTCCAGAAGACATGGGCAGCAGAGGATTGCCCGGAGTGTCTGGATGCTGGAGGCTTAGAACGGACCTCTTCGAAGCTTGGCTTGTTAAAAACAACACAAACCAAAAAAACCAACCCACCCCACCCCAAAGTCTTGTGTTGCTAAAATTTTCCTTGGGATCACTCCACCTTCAGTCCCATAAATTATCCCTCCCAGTGTATCAGTGTAATCAATACAGGGCTGTGTAGCCCAGACAACGGGCTGTATCAGGGAGTAAATGAGATTTACTTCCTTGGTGTTGCTCATGGTCAGACAAAAGGGGAGACAGATGTGGCCAATTCAGCCTGTGTGTAACTTTGCTGTAATTCGCAGAGGATACTTGGCCTGCTGATACATGAATGCACACTGTGTAACTGCAGGTTTTGATGCAGAATATCCCTTGGTGTCAGAGAATGCTTGTTCTCCTTAATGTAGAAAGAACAATTCCTTCTCCTGTGGTCTACATGGATTTTGCCTTAGAGCTGAGTGCCCAACCCTTACAAAATCTAGCAAGAGGAGGACTAAAGGAAAGACAATATGGGGAAATTGAGTGATTACAGGGATTGGTTAATTAAATAAAGGAATGATGGATAAAAGTCAAGCAGGGATGTTAAGAAAAGGTGATTGGAATGGGTCATTAACAATCTCGTAGGTGACAGCAGTAGGGGGTTTGCTTACTGTTCTGGCTGGGTTAAAAATGTAACTATTTTGTTGTGGTAGGCCATATTCTTGTCAGTTGGACTTGGTCTTTATTTTGTTGTCTGTACTTGCAGGTTGCCTTATGGTGTAGCTCTGCTGACCTGGAGAGGTATGCGAGGGGGCATGCCCTGTGCTTCCCTGTACCTGGGTAAGGCCATGTGTCTCATGGGCAGATCAGTGGGGGCTTCTCTTCGTGTCACTGCTTGCCGAAGTGGGCTCACAGGACAGGTAGCCCTAACTAGGCACAGACAGCCATGCACACAAAGTAGGTCTGCAAAGACTTCAGAATGATCTAGGATCAGTCTCCTGCGTTGGGGTGAGTGGCTGCTCTTAGGCGTGAAGGAAGTCCTGCAGTGCGTGGGCTTTGGCTTGATGCTTCATTTTGAGAGTAGCTGACTTGTCTTCCTCTTTGGCGACTCTGTGCACAATTTTGTCTATACAATTGCACCATTTTAACCTTCCTTTTTGCAACCGTCATTTGCAAAAAACGGTGGTATCAGAGTTTTGTGAAGAGCATGAGCTCTCTTGGGCTGCTGGAGACTGCTGCTTCTCCAAAGAATTTCCTTATTTTGTGTTCAGATATGAATTTGGGGTTGAAAATGGAAAAAGTACAGCAAGGGAGTTTTCTGTTTATTTTCACGCTATACCATTTTGAGTATCTCTTTTTTGGGGGAGGGGGTGTGGTGGGCAGTGATGCTGTTGGAGCTGACAGTCCCTGTGGTGGTTGCATGTCAAGGTGTGGTAGCAGAACTGTGGAAACAACTGATGGGAAGAAGTCAGCGACAGTCTGGGAACCAGAATGTTTCATGGCTTAAATCACTGATGATGTGCCAGGATTGTTATGAATAGTGAGGGCAGATAGTACCTGCTGTTTTTATGTGTATTTGGTTGTCTTCTTCCCTCAGAAGACTCTCCAAAAGAAAGAATTCATCTGCTTTTAAGAGTGAGGCTGTATTTTCATGGAGAAATTATAAAGTTCATCCTAAGTATCCATGCTTGCCTAATGTATTTTTAGCTTTGCAACAGCAGACCTGTTTCTTTTTCTTAAATGCTGCTTATCTCTATGGTCAGGGGAGATAATATGTATGCATGTTCTTGCTCCTACTTCCTTTAAAAGAAAAAAAACCCCAAACCACCAAACCCCAAAATCTGAAAGTCCTGTTCTGAGCTCCCATCTTCATCTCTTAGAATTGCTGTTGGGGTTGAGGTCCTTGTGTTGATTTTTAAATATTGCAGTGAACTTTGTGAAAACTGTGCCTATTTTTTGTGGATGAAAAGAGCCTGAGTTTTCATTTAATTGCTTTGACTTCCCTGCAGACACCTCCATTTGAGATATGGCAAAATAAGCTTTTGAGGTTTACTGACAGTGATAATATATTGAGCTTTATGTGGCCCTTTTAAAGTTGTTAATGTGGAATAGAGACTCATTAGAAATCAAAGAAACAGAAGAATAGAAGGGTGAAATGAAAACTATATTTTTATCTTTTTATAAAGATATAAAAATATAGTACTGAGTGGAGAGACCGGTCAAACTTGGCAGTCTGACAAACATTTCACATCCCGTTTATTTTTACAAAGGGCTGCAGCCTGTCCAGGGGTGTGCATGCAATTCTGGTCTTCCAAAGAGCAGTCCCAGCCTGGCTGGGGACCTGGGAGGTGCCATGCCTGGTGGCCTTGCCTTAGGGAGAGTTTTCCCGTTGTTTTACCCTGAAGACCAGGGTAAAACAGAGCAGGATGCAGTGAAAGCTTCCACATTTACTCCTCCTCTGGCATGCCTGGCCCTGCTGGTTTTCCTATTTACTTACTGTTTTTTCATTTTATGCTTTTGTAAAAGATCCTATGAAAGACTTTATAAAGAGAAAATGTATTCTTTTTAATTGCAATGGGAAAATTTAAACTGTTTAACTACAACTATAACTTCAAGAAAAAGAATTACGCTAGAATTTCAGGGTAATGATGCCAACTTTTGTTCCAGTTTTAATCGGAGATGTCTATGTACCATTAGCGTAGAAGAAACAGCAGTGAAGGTTTTGATGTTTGTTAGCAGCTTTTCATACAGACAGGAGTGGCAGAAGGGAAAGTCAACAGCAAACACAATGTGTTTACGTTTCCTGTGCCCATTCCCCCATTACAGTGCTTCTGGTGATGCCGATGGTTTTTTTTTTCTTTGATCCATTGTCCGCAGTACTGACTCTGGAATTGCTTCTTTAGCTCACTCACTCATTTATTGCAGCTTTTTGCGGCTGTTGTGTTTAGCCATGCATCCGTGCTGCCTGGCTGCAGGCAGCACTCTCGTGGGGATGGCACGGAGGGCATCCATGGTATTCCCATGAGGCACCTCAAACGTGGCTGTGTCTTGGGGGGGTTATTCTCCGTCTTCTCTTTTGTATAGAGCTCGGAGATGGAAGACACTCTCTGTGTTTGGCAGGCATGGGGGTTCATGTTGCGTGGCTCTAACTTGACTGAGAGCTGCACTTCTTCTCTGGTGGTACCAATATAAGCTAACTTCTGTCTGTCCTGTGTGCAGTGTCTGGCTAATGTATCTGCAGACATGGCAAAAACCATGTATGACCAAATAGCTTTTGCAGTTTTCTCCTGGAGTCTTGCCGTACTTAGGAAGTCTATTAGCATAGCCTGTATTTTTCAGGTGCCTTTCTAAGGAGACAAGATACATCAGCGTGTGGTATGTGCTTTGTGGTTTTGGGGGATTTTCCGCCCTTATTGCACAGCTGCTCTTGCTGGGGTGGGTGTAGGTGTCCCTGTGTGTAACGTGGACTTCACCAGGAGGAAAGCCTCAAGGCTGCCAGAGCCCATTCAGCCAGCAGGTAGAGGTGGGATGGACAAGGAGCAGTCTGTTGACATGAACTTCCCTTCAGCTAATGCAGGCAATGGTTAAACGAAGCAGTTAAAGTGCTGGAGTGGACATTGAGCTGCCAGTGCTCCCAGGAGGTGGACCACGGGTGAGAAGACCTAATGTGCCTGTGTTTGCTGTGCTTTCCATCGCCCTGCGCTTCGCAGGCAGGCGCTTTTAACTGCAGCCATGGGATGGATCTGGTCTGAGGCTCGCAGGTGAGGCACCACAAGTGGAGCAGCGTCTGGTTATAACCTGCTTTGCTGCTGCTCCCAAGGAGCGCTAATCCTGCTTCTGGCTGGTCTCCTTACAAAGTAGGAGAAAACATGAAATTACACATTTCTGCTCCCTAAATTTAGCCCCCAAAGCTTGTTTGGTCCCAGTGGCAACTCATGGTAAACCACAGCTTGAAAATGAGGGTCAGCCACGTCTCCAACATCTCTCTGACAAGGATGTGGGTAAATACCTGCTGCATGGACTCCGGCTGCACACATACTTCTCTTCCTGGAGAGTGGAAGGGAAAAGAGCCAGTTTGGGTTAATTTGCTTAGTTTCTGTGGTACAGAGTGAAATAAAACCGACCCTGTGCGGAGTGCCAGGCAGCGCCAGGAGTTACCCCAGGCTGGGTCTGAGAAGGCTAGCTCAGGTATCCCACTGCTAAATAGCCTGAAAAGTGCAAAGCTCTGCTGAAAACTGCTCTGTGGAAACAGGTTCTCCTCTGTTGCTGCAGGTGCTTTTTTTTTTTTTTTTTTTTTTTGCGGGGG
>NW_010972438.1:783744-910142 GCF_000737465.1 Haliaeetus leucocephalus
TTTTTTTTGGCCGGAGCAGGCTCCCTGGACCTGGTCCCCTCTGACTGCAAACTGGGGCTGGCTGGGCGCCTCCTGGCCACGCAGCCGCCCGAGCTGGCCAGAGCATCATTTCCAGCAGAGCTGCCATCTGCACAGAGCCCATGGGTTTGCTCCAGCTTCTGCATGCCAGAGCTGATTTTACTTCTTGTCTGGTTCCTCCTTCCCTTTGCACGTTTCTGTTTAACTGGTCCCATCCCTGCTAATGTATGTTCCATACTGCTCAGAGGTGGCTATAAAAAGTAGGTGTATTTTAAAAGACTGGTTAAATGTGTTCTTGCTGCAGTTCCTTTGGGCTGGATTCTACCTTCAACAGCACTGGAGTAATCCTGGTGGTGGTTTTAGCTGGACTATATCACGTTTTTCCTGACTCTAAATGTTAGAGCCTAGCTAGTTAAAGTAGTGAATAAGGGACTCGGGGCACTGAATTACTTATATTGTGATTTTTTACCTTAATTTCTATTTTTAATGCTTTATGCCAAAACTAGTACTGATGGCGGCTGTCAAGTTTGTTACCTGGGTCCTGTGTTTTCCTTACTTCAGCTGTGTATCTCTGGCTGCTTCATCCACCATCACCGCTGCTGTCCCTTGCACTGCTGTGAATCTCGTATATTTGAAACCAAAGGACAGCTGATGTCTGTCAGCCTCTGGAGGAGGGGGCTCTGGGGCAGTGGTCCCTGCCTGCCCTTGCCTTTGCTGGGGCATCCCAAACCGTGCTCCCGTGTGCCCCGCAGTGTGCTCCTGGCAGGCCGTCAGGTATGGCCGTTCCGCAGCGTTGCAAGCGCTGTCCTTTCTCGTTACGGTGGGTGCCCTTCCCTGACAGAGCTGCCAATCCGTTGCCTGTGCTTACGCTGTAAGTCTGGTATGTGAGCTCTGTAGAGGTCGGATGTTCTGCCTGCTTAATCCCATCCCTGGAAGAAGTGGGACACACACTCACATTCACACTCACACGTGCACGTGCACTGACTCTCTCGCTCCTACTTGCTGTGTTACAGTCTGGTTTTGAGATGTACTTTCTGTGCCAGAACTTTGTTGCAAAATCCTGAGTCATTTCTGGCTAACTGACATGGCAGTTTTTGTTAAGGAAGAAGGAAAATTATTCTCCAAAAAGAAATATTTACTCTGAAAAGGAGGAAAATTTTTCTGCTTGGATATTCAGTGTCCTGACCTGTTTTTTAAAAGGTATTAGGTGGTTGGCTTTTCTGTACAGTTCACAAAACTTTTGGCCAAAGCTTGTTAGAGACTGAAATTGAAGCGGAGACCTTATGGTGAAGGTAAACTCATGTTATCATGCAGATTTCAACTGCTCAGTTGCTGAAAATTGCTCTTTGAAGACCGGATCTGCAGCTGGACCAGGAAGCAGAGGTTCTGTCCATCAGCCCTGGCCTGTAGGCGAGCCCAAGTGTGGTGGGATCTATGTCTAGAGCTGGGCTCTGCTGAAGTCACCGTCTGTCCCTGCTTTCACTTCTGTGGCTCTGACAGAGATGTGGTCAGAGGAGATGTCAAGAAGTCTATCGCAGCCACAATCACATGCTGTGGAAGGGGCAGCGGGGCTGAGGACGAGAAGCAGTGGCGTTCTCAGTGAAGGTGCATGCTGTGGCTGAGCTGGGTAGTAACGCTGCAACAGTCTGCAGATCAGAGTGGGGTCTTCAGGTGGCCGAGGGAGGCTGGAGACCTGGTTTCCACAAATGGGAATAAAATGTCAAAGCACACTGGCAGTTTGACTGTCTCAGCGTATGAAGCTGTATCACCTGCAAGGACAGTGTTACTGGCTGGTGGAAGCGGGATGCTGCTGCTGCAGGCTGTTCTCTGGGCTGGAAGATTCACCCCTTACAGCAAGCGACTGGGTAGATTATTGAAAAAATAATCTATTGAGAGTTACTAAACCAATACAGGTCTGTGCCAAAGACACCCAAACAGGGAGAAGTCGGGGAAGGTGGGATCCAGAACTCCTAAATTTTGTGTGAGGTCATTGTCCAGCCTGCACCTGGCCCTCGGCATCTCTGCTAACCTGGGACTGCTCGGTCTTCGGGGGGAAGCTCTGAGTGATGAGTCCGTGCTGGGGACAGGACAAAACCAGCTCTTTTCTTGAGAGACTAGTGAGAACTGCAGGATCCTGTGTGTCTCAGAACAACTCTAACCCCCACATGTTTCCAATGAGAAATTTGGATTCAGGCATGTGGACTTGGCCATTCTTCCCGTCAGTCCTTCCTGTGTCATCATACTGCCTCTGACAGAAGTGTCCATAGTTATCTCGATGGGACTGGGAAGTTTTTTCAGTTATTGGAAGACAGGGTATTAAATGACTGAATTCTGTGCTGTTTTTCCTCTCTTTAATAATGCTGAACATCTTGCCAAGTTCTTTAGAAAACAGTGTAGTCATCAGTGCATTGGATTCATTAGGGATTGGCATTTAGACTGTGTGAGAGCAGCTGACGCCCCATGGAAAAATTTGGAATACATTCATTTGAGGACTAGTTTTGCTTATGGGTTTATCTGGGTGTCTTTTGTCCACGCTTGAATTTGTTTTTCTTATTAGGAAAAGGTATTTTGACTGTGGAGCTCAGCTTCTTAATTTTTTTTGAATTTTTTTTTTAAATAAATATTTTCACTTTGCTAATTTTTATAGTCAGTAGGCAATACCAAAAGAGCTTTTTGTCTGTGATAAAGCATAGCAGCCAGGTAACGTGAGCCGTACTGCTCCTGGCACTCCTCCTGCTTTCCAGCCTGCTTCCACGGCACGGCAGCCTTTCCTCCTCCGAGTGGGGCTTTCTCCTGAAAGCAGGATTGCCTTCTCCTTGGTCTCAGAAAGGAAGGACCACAGTATCCCCTGACGACACCTTGTTTCACCTGGGGAGACGGCTGCGCTTTGCTGTGGTTGATGTTCCCAAAGCGTGGCGAAGCTGTGGCCGACGGCAGAACGGCGTGTCGGTGTCCGGTCTGGGTGCTGCCGCCGGTCGGCTCTCTTGGATGGCGGGCTTATGCTTTCCATCTGGCACGCGTGTGTGAGGTTTGAAGTTCTGTTTCTGTTTTTACATTTTACATAATTGCAGCACGCCATGATGTTTGTTGTCAGACAGTCTTTATCTGTGGAAAGTTTTGGTCTTGAAGCTCAGCTAAAGTTAAGAATAAAAACTGTTTTGGTTTGGGTTTTTTTCCGTTTCCTATCCAAGGAATGCAGGCTGTCCTAGCAGGGCAGAGTTGTCTGAGCTTGGCAATGCTGTGTGCAAATGGAAGAAGACTGGGTGCTTTGCTTCACCCAGAACTCTTATTCTTTCCTGCTGCTGGGTAGTGCCTCTTCATCAGCCAGGCTTGCCACTGTTGGATCTGCATCCAGAGTCAGTTTGTAAGGGAAATACCCTGTCAGTAACTTTTGTAGGTTTGGATTACAAAAGCTTGTGATGAATGCTGCCACCTTGCCAGCTGAAGCGGTCGCTGTCGTGTGCGTGGGTCAGGAGAGGAAAGGGGAGCGCATGAAGAGCAGCGCGCAAGATCTGCTGCTGCAGTGGCTCTCGGCAGGAGAGCTTTGGCTCCTTCTTCGTAAGTGCTTGCCCAGCTTATTTTTGTTTCAAGACTTCATTGTCACCACCTCAGCTTTGACCTTTGTTCGCAGACATTGAGAAGCTGCCCTCGTCTTCCTTTGCTGCCTACATAAAATGAGGGGCTGCTCAGTGGCTCGTGTGAGGAGGACCTCCCCAGGTAGAAGTGGGCTGAGCATCTCCAGCACGTTTCAAGACAGGCCTAAAAAGAAGCGTTGGTCTTGCTGCTGCTACTGGTAGAGTGCTGTCGTGATGGGGAGGACAGGCTGATGGAAATAATTCTGTTGTTTTTGAAGGCTGCTTTCATCCTATGAGCTGGAGTGGGAAAGAGACTGGGCAGACCACCTCCAGGGACTCGAGGGGTCCGCTGACAGCATCTGGTGCATGCTCAGCAAAACAGTTCAACCTTGGCCATGCTGCGGCTCAGTCCCAGTATGTTGTTTTGAGCAAAACCTTGGTTTTTTCAGGAGTGTTTCTCCTTCCAAAGTGATAATGTTCTGGGTGCATGAGCTGGGCCAGTTCTGCTGTCAGTTATTACTACATCTGGTGAGAGGGCTTGCAGCTGGCAGGGATTGCAGGTGAGATTGTGGTTGAAGCTGTTTCACTGTAGCAGGCAGGGCATGTTGTGCGGGTCCCCCCTTGCTCTGTCTAGCCTGAGCGGGGATCCCCACGCAGACTTCGGGAGTGGGCTCAGCCTGAGGCTGTACACGGGGTGAGGAGGTGTGGGACGGGGCAGTGATGCAGGGAGCTCTCCCCTGGCCATACTGCCTCCTGGCTGCTTTGAGATGTGCCCAGGGGCTTATTTCCAACACCTTTTGGCTGTAGGAAGTGGACATTACATAAGTCTTAAGCCAAATTCAGTGCTCTCATAAGCATGGTGTCTGCTTAAACCAGGACTAACTTGATTTGAGAGGTTTTTGGGTGAAAAAGATTGATGCCATGAAATTTTCGCTGTATAGGTCAGGAAAAAAGTCATTGCATCTGTGTCATGTTTTTTTTCTTTTTGTTCACAGCACTGCTGACTAATTTAAAAGCCACTGATGATTTTGATTATAGGTGCTGCACAGCAGCAAATGCCTGGGTGAGACAAACCTTGTGCATATACAGTCTCCTACAGTGGGAGCCTGTGCAGTCTTAGCAGTTGCATTTTGTCTTTAATTATTTTGTGGCAGTAGACTTGTTTGTCATCTAGGAAGATATTTTATGACCTAGAAAGACATGTGAATTCTAGTGTATCGTTTCTAGCGGGATGGAATTCCCCTCTCTGAAGTGCCAGTGAACAGTAAAACGGAAATACTGTGTTAGCTCTAACCAGAGAGCACTGCAAGATCATAAACCTCTTTCTGATCAGGTTTGTTCTAGTCTTACATCTGTTTTTCTCATGAAGAATGCCTTATATCCTAACTAACTTACACTAACTGATAACATATACTAACTTATGTTCTTAAAGTATAAAAGCAAAAAATTACTCAGTTTGTTTTTGAAATTTTGTGACTCTTTTTCATTTGCATTTTGAATATCAATGTGGAAAAAAAAAAAAAAAACCAAACCAAAAAACCACTGTTTTCTTAAGTTTGGCCTAACCTGTTGCCCTTGCTACAGTCATTTCCTGAGAAGTGCTGGATGATGTAGCGTGACTGTCTATGCTTCATTTAAAAAGAAGAAAGGGATGAGGGGGAAGAGTTTCTCTCATATTTGTTGTGGAGCTGGGAGAGGCTGGAGCACTGCCTTCAGAGCAGAGCAACCACACCGGTGCTGTGATCCAGGAGAGCGCCCTTTGAAATGGGGCATTGCCATAAATCTCAGGATCAGGTGGTCTGACCCACTGGGGTTCAAACACACCTCCGTAGAAGGTTTCTTCTCTGTTAGGTTCCATTTACGTGCTGTGTTAAGGCCTTGAGTAGCTGTACGTTGTGTTGTATGGTTTGAATCCTCCCTGCAGGAGGTTGTGCTGGTGGAGGAGAGTAGGTGGGACAACTCTTGTGCTCTGACATCCACCTCCCTGCCTATCCTTTTACCACATGGTTGCTTTCTACCAGGAGCCCCAGCATGGACCCCGTGGCCTGGAGAGGAGGAGTGGGGAGTGAGGCCACCACGAGCAATGTCTGGTGCTTCCTCCAGCTCTTGATGTTTCTCCAGACCAGTGTGCTGGTATCTGCTCTGGTCACTCCATATTCTTGGTCTGGTTTCTGCAGGCTGTTGGGGAGGGGTGTAGGAAGAAGAGGCTGACTTGGCTGGCAGGTCTTTTTCTGCTGGTGATGCTTCACGTCAGGATGCCACTGCTTGGGAGGGCTGAAGCGTCACAATGGTGGACCCTTTGGCTCGTGTTGCTTTGCAGAAAACTGCTGCGTGTTGTCCCTGTGCAAAGGTATTGGCTTCTCTGACAGGGAAAGCATGAACGCCTTGCTGAAGCCTTCTGAGCAGTGGTTACTTATGGTGGTGTGAAGCTTGTTCATATTAGGATACAGGACCCAGCAGATTTCATGGAAAGGATAACACTTGCTGCTCTTGTCTCAGCTTTTGTGAGTTTGGCTGAGTTCCCATGGGGTCAGGAGGACCCTGGTCTGGTGGGACTGCATCAGGATGCTGCTTTGGGAATGCAGTGTGGTAGATGGGATTTATGCTTCATGCAGATGGCTGGAAAGCCATTATAAATGCATTTTTACCCACACTTCACTTGGGCCGCTCAAAGGGGATGCAGGCAGATAATTCTTGTAGCCACTGATATGACGGACTGACCGCGGTATTAAAATGTTAATGGAGAAAGCCTAATGAAGGACAGTAAAACACTAGACAGTGTACCCTGATACGCGCTCATTTGCCCTATAGTCTGTGTGTACCCGTCTTGGACAGGGCTGCTGCACCCAGGAAACAGGGCCAGCAGAAAACAGCTGAACTGAGTTATTAACCTGTTCATTTTTCTGTGTGTGAGTTTGATTTCAGGGGAGTCTCATTAAAAACAAAATTTGTAGGTAACTGGAGAGAGCAGGAGGGAGTAAAATAAGCTGTGAGCAGTAGTTAGCATGTTCCAGTTGTGTTGCTGCCAAAGTCAGCAGGAGAAGGCAGTAACCTCCTGCCTGGCTGCTGCGCTGCTGGGAGGAGAAGCTGCGAGGGTTTTGCCTTCCCCTCCCAACGTAGCAGTGGCGTGGCCACTTGTGAAGCTGTCGGGATGAGAGGTGTTAAGGTATTATAACGTGGCCCTGATGGGGCATGTGACTTTGGGCACCAGCCCTCTGGTATACCCATGCCCTGCTCTCAAGGGGACCAGCGCAGACGGTTCATTTCTATTGCGCTGTTTCGGTTGGAGTTAATTTGAAGGGAAGGTTGCCGTATTTAAAACTGTTTATGCAAATATCCCTGAAGAAATGGAATTTTTCATCATGGCTTGGCTGCTTTTTTTTCCTGCAGGCATGGTAGGGAGCCCATCATGTGCCAGGATGGTTGGTCTGGGCTTGCAGGAAACCCCAGGACCTGGCTGTGCCCCCCCTCCGGAGCAAGGGGCGAGTGAGCGAGCAGGGGCTGGGGCAGCATCCAGAAACCAGCTTGGTTAGCAGCAAAATGAAGGTAGTGTTTTCCTGACCCCAGCTGCCCTGAGCTGCTAGTCAGGGCTTCCAAACCCTGTGGCCCCGCGTCTCCTCCTGGGGGACCCTGTGCCCTGCCCCAGGCTCCCGCCAGGGCAGGGGGTTTCCCAGGAGGGAAGAAGTTACTCAGTTCAAGATCTAATTTCTTACACTTTCACTTCCTTTTTTAGTAGTTACAAATTAAGAGGTACCTTACAGCCCAGTGCGTAATGATGTAGGGGCTCAGTGTGGGTACGAAGGCAAAACCAGGGCTGTTCTGTGGAAGTGTCTCTGGTTTGGTGTTGCGTCTGGGAGTGGGCTGGCTCCCGATGCACTCCCTGAGGCTGGGGATTAAAGACATGCATGAAAAAAAGCGTATGAAAAACACCAATGGCACATGCGTTGTCTTCATACTTGAGAGAAGTGTTTTCTTCTCCTCTGCGCTCCCCCCCAAATCTGAAACTTCTAGTTTCAGATGAAAGCCTTGTCTTGCTCTTTGTTTTACTAAGAGCCAAATCTCTTGTCTTTTTCTAGACAGGGTTGTTAATAATGACATGTAAGGGAATGAGGGAGGCTTGTTTGCTTGCTTTTGGCAGTTTGCTCTGTGCCTTCCCTGAAGCTTTCACATGCGTTCACCACGGCTGAGGGCACCCTCCGGCTGGCACTCAGGAGATCAGTGCGGCAGGAAGGAGAAAGCGTGGCTGGCAGCTCCGTGCTCGAAATGCTCCAGTCTGTGGTCCTTGTAGCTCCTTGGCTATTTAAGCTGAATAGTGTCACTGTTGGGACCTGCCAAAGCCTTGTCCCGGAGTCACTCGTCACAAGATGGATGCTCCTCTGGCAGCACCATCCCTCGATTCCCTCTGCCGCTGCTGCTGAACCGCATCGGCGGCAGGAGCTGCCTGCGGAGCGGGGCGAGATGAGACGGGTGGTCGAAGAGCGCCGCGCCGGGGGTGTCGGGGAGCGGGAGCGTCCCATGGGCACATCGTGCTGCGTGGGCTCTCAGGGCTCTGCCCTGCCTGTCTTCATACACGTGCAACTGTGCATGGAGGCTGCGCCCAGCTCCCCGAGCATCGCGCCGTGGGGTGTGCTGGCCGCTGTCTGGGCTGTGCTGGCAGCTGCCTGGCCTGGGGCAGGTGGGTTTGGTTGGTGTAACAGCCCACTTGGCTTTTTAGTGATAAATCCAGGCTAGTGGTGCATTAGATGTGTGTGTGAGGGCTCTCCCAAGGGAAATGGTGCATACTGTTGAAAAACGAGATGACAAAGCACTAGAAAATACATAAGAGGTAATTCTGTGGTGAAGAGGGCTGGGCTTTAGTGAAGACAGCACATGAATAGTCTGAAGGGGGAAATAAAAGAAACTGGGAGTCAAATGGCCTTCTTAGTGTATTCCATAGTTGTAGAAGAATTGGATTCTCCTCTGAGTCCCACTTGCCATGCTATATTTGCAATAAACTATTGGGTCTAATCCCAGTTGCGAGTAAAATAATGGCTTTTGTTGCCAAGCATGTTTTCTCACTTGTCACAAAGCAGTGGGGTGAAACGTATGTTAGAAGAACGGCTGTCCTAGGCTGCCCGTTTGGAAGATCAGCTGACGACACTGTTCTCCTGAACAGATAATTCCGCATCCCCAGAGCAGCTGCTCTCGGCCCAGCCAGAAGCGGAGGGTGGGCTGCATCCGAAGCCCCGGGCTGGAGGCTGGCAGCAGCAGGGCTTGGTCCTGCTCTCCTGGCTGTGCCGGGCCGTGGGAGCGTGGTACCACCGGGTGAGGAGGAGGAGGTCTTTGAAAGCTTTCATCCGGCCCGTTGCTAGAGAAACCTCTGCTTTTGTCTGTCCCTGTCTGAGCAGCCAGAGCCTGGCCCTGGCCCGTCGGGGGGGGCTGGGGAGGGGGCAGCATGCCAAAACCAACATCTCCCTGAGGAGGAGGGTGCTGGCTTGCAGGGGGCCTGGCCGCGGGCTGCAGCTGGTGGGGCTGGGGTGTGCGGGGCTCCCAGCTGGACGGCTCTGCCGGCTGGAGCATCGCTGCATCCCTGTGGCCACGGCCTCAGGCTTTACTGCTTGCTGCGGCATGCTTGGCTCCTGTGGTCTCTCGCCTTTCAATTCAAGCTATGCACCTTCACGAGTCTTGACTCTCTGGGTTTTTCCACTGCCTGTTTTTCACCAGTTTTTGCCCACATAGAATTGGATTTATTTAATAAGTCCATCCTAAACTTGTCACGTGTTGCCCATATGTGAACTTTGCAACAGGTCCAGGGGCTGGTCCTGGCTCCCACACATGGTCTCACCTCTTCTGGCAACAGGCTCTGCTGGGACCCAACTGAGTTTCTGTTACTGGAGTAACTGTGCGGGTTGTTGTTAAGCTGCGGTGTTGGGCTGCAAGCGTTGCATTGAAGGTACAGCAGCAAAAGGTGTCACTGTCCATCTCATGTGGCATTTTGACCTAAAATGGGACAAGCAAAAGTAAAGGTGGCTGTGAACCATCGTACCTTCTGCTGCTTAGCTTGCGGTTGCTTTGCTCAACCTTATTTTGATTTTTGCTTAAGAAGCTTTACTGTTTATGAAGAAAGTAATTTCTAGAGTAGCAGTACACCATGAACCAGCACTGTACTTGTGCTGGGGTTGGTTTCCACTGTGGTTGATGCCAGTTAAGGAGCTTGGCCCTTATCAGCTTTTGAGGTAAGAAGTATTTGAGCCAGGGGTTACTGCAAGAGGGGGGAGACTTGCAAAATAACTGTCGGAGAACAAGATTGTCTCACTTGTTCCATTTACTGCCAAAGGATGAAATCCTAGCTCCATTGAAGCTGGTGGGAATTTTGCCACAGTCTCAGCTGGGGCTGGGATTTCAACATGGTATTTGTAAATGCCTGAAATTCAGAGATTCTGCTGCCCAGGAGAATATGTGAACTATATGAAGACACAAAGAGTAAGTGAAGAATAATAATAATCAATACCACTGGTAAAAGTTGCGTTGATCTAGTGGCATTCATCTAGAGTTTGTTATATTTAAAAAATAAGACCATATGGAAAATATCCTTCAGCAAGCTGGGGGTGGGATCGGTTGAAGTAGCGGCGTGTTAATAATGAAATGGAGTGGAGCATGCTGTCTTCATCTTGACCTCTCCACATAAGCGTGTTACTTCTAATATGAGTGCTCAAATTGGCCATGGTTTGTCCCAAATAATTTTGTTCTTTGTAAAACACTGCATCATCTGTGTTGTCAGAGGTATGCTATTTGGATGTGTGTAATCATTCTCGGGCTCTGTGCATGGCTGCCAGCATTGTCCTCACTGGAGAATGGATGAGGTGAACAGCCTAGGAGAGGAAAAAATGAGACTTATCCTGATCTACTGGCCAAGTTGTCAACATCAACCCAAACAACACTTTTCTGAAGTCTTGAAAAGGTTTGGTGAATTGCTTTCACTTTACTTTACTCTTTCACTGGCACACTGGTGCGTATCAGTTTCCAACCCAAATGCAGAGCTCCTTCGAGGTATGAGACTTGGCCTTGCCGTGGTGGTGATCATATGAACTGCAGCATTTCTGAAGGTCTGTGTCTCCAGAAGTTCCAACAGAATTGCCCCTGAGAATCAGCTCATCTCGGGACCCTGCATGAGCTGCTGTTGGTGATGTGCTGCATGCAGTAAGCCTGGGGTGCTTGTCGTTCTGCTGCAGCCCCCTTGTGCGGTGGGGAACAGGGCTCAGCTGCAGCCGGTGGGCACGTGGGACCAGGTACAGCATTGCCATCTCCTCCAGGCGCAGAGAGCTGTGGGTGTCTGGGGCCGGTGACCATTGGACCATTTTGAAGACGAGTCTTATATTAAGAAAGCAGTCAAAAAATATGTTTCCCTGGAGATCTTTCTGAAACTTTGTGCAACAGACTTCTCCGTTGACATTGAGTGCTGCCTTTACGTGCTGACACCGCGGGGGCTGATGCCTGGTAGAAAACGCTGTCTGAGCCACTGTAAATCTTCTTGTATCGGAGGAGGAACAGTACCTAACATTACAAAACCCATACGGAAAGGAGCGCTTCCTCCGTGTAGCAATTTGCAGTTTGCTGCAGAAGCACACCATTTTGCTGCAAACCACACACGCAGAATTTCGGCCAGGCTCAGCGTTGTAGTTGGGTTGTAGTGACCTTAATGTCAAAACATGCTGCCTCTGAGCCCCCTGCCCAGCTGTAGGCTCATAGGGCCGTCAAGGACTGGCTGCCTAGTCATCCCACCCAGCCGTTGGCCATAAGCAGCACCATGTTAACATGTTCATGGTGTTACTGACTGCCACTGCCAGAGTAGGTATGTCTTCACCCACGCCTCCAGCTGGTTGACCTAGAATCTTACTGATTTTTCCAATTTCTCACCTAATTTTCTTCATGGTGAGTTTACATCTATTTATCTTAAGCTAATACTCTTTCTTCAGTTTTAAGTTGCTCCTTTCTTGGGTCTGCTCCCCAAAGACAGCAATTCTATATGCTCTCAGCTGTTTTTTTTCCTGAGCTGGCTTTTGAATAGCTCTGTCAAGTTTTTGGGTGGGGTTTTCTTTTGCCTTTTTTTTAATGTTGCTGTTCATTTACAAATCTGCCAAAGGCTGAAGGTAAAACGTTTTTCTCATCTCTATGCTGTCTTTAACACTCGCGTACCACTTGGCTGTTGGCAGTGGGAGGCTGTTTGCAGTGGGTTTATCCCCGATCAGGCGTGTCAGCCCATGCCCTGTGTCACGGGGCTGGCCGTGGTGGTCACACTCACTTTCCTTCTGCATCCCCTCTGTCACATTCAGAAGTCTTTATCCAGCTTTCAGAGGGATGTGAGCATTCTTCGGGGTCTTTGAGGGATTCCTGCCATATTTGGGATCTTGGTAGTGTGTCTGGATGGTGGGGCTCTGTGGGGCCATGCTCCCCCACATTGGGCCATGTCAAACGTGGTCCTGGAGGCAGCAGTGGGTGTCCTCCCGCCTGCCACCCCGGAGGGGCTGCTGGGCCCCCAGGCTGGAGTGCGTCTCCGCGGGAAATCTGATTGCTGTTGACATCTCACGTGGTTACGTGCGTGGCCTAAAAATAACGAGCAGTCATCAGCTGCGATATGGGCTAATTGATTTGAAAATATTTACAAAAGTCAAATCCCCAGATCATCTGGTTACAGATGTTCCCTCTCTCAGTTGGATTAGCAGTCCTGCAGCCCGTCTTGAGTGTTGTTGCTCTCCTTGGTTTGCCAAGGAATTTTGTTTTCTCCAACATCCCTGCCGCTGTGTTTCAGAAGAGCTGAGGAAATCGTATTTCTTGCATTTTCTACCTCTGATTCTGCATTTTAAATAACAGGACTGCTCACAGTGGAAGGTCCTTTCTTATGAACAGAACCAAACAAACTGGGAGGAAAAAAGCAGCACATCTTGAAAGCCAGCTGTCCAGATTTCAAGGGTACTCGAGTTTTTTAGCACCTTTGTTTGCGGAATGGCTCACTCTGTTCTCCTTTGCCACTGTTTGTGATTTTACGTATTGTGAATGAAATCATGGGAGCATTTCAGACAAACTACTGTTGGAAATGTGACCAGCTATGCAACATTATTTAATGTTTTGCTTTTCTGCTTTTTGGCAAATGCTTTCAGCTCTTCCTAAAGTACTTCGGTAGGTTTTTGTTTATTGATTTCTACTAAAAGTTCCTATAAATTCCAAGTTCAGAAACACAAATTGCGAGGTGGCTGTTTTTCTCCTGCAGACCTGCAGCATTTCTGTTCACATCCTGATGGTACTGGGCAGAAGCCAGAGTTGGGGAGTTTTCCTAGTGAGGTTTGCTCTTCGTGGCAAGGAGCTTATTTTTAATCTAGCAGGGAAAGCTCTGAACATGGGATATTAAAAAAATCTATGTACTAGTTGAATCAAGAAAGGGTCTGAGCCCAGTTTGGGTCATTTCTTTGAGAAACCTTTAGCTTTCACAGAATAACTTGTTAGTGATGCTCTCTGAGGCAGCCCATTTCCTTCTAGTTTGCCAAATTATTTTGGCACAGCGTGAATAAGGACCTGCCACCATTATGTGAATTCCAGGAGTTACCAACCTGCCACCGTGTAACAGTGTCTCCTGTACTTGTTTCTTCATCGGTGAGCAGAAGCAGTTCTCCTATTGCTGCAACTTCTTAGTAACCATTACGCGGAAGCATGCAACTGGAGAGGTCAGGCTGACCACAGATGGTGTTTCATTAGATTATAACGGCTCATTCTAAAGCTTTGGGGAAGAGGAATGCAAATGAGAGCGTTTGCAGTCCAAACCTGGGCCTGTCATTTCCAGCTACCCCCTACTCTGTAACAGCCAAAGCAAACCACTCTTCTGCAGGTGCCCTTTGGAGATGCTGCGCTGCTCCACCAGCCTGTGATGGCTGACTCTCAGATCACTTGGGATAAAACTCTCAGCTGGGGGTTTCTCATTCCAGTTATTTGAGAGAAAAAGCAGCTGTTTGGCCAGGTAACAGCGGTGCAGAGGTGGGGGCCGTGTCCAGCTCCCCCAGGACGGCGCGCAGAGACAGGATCGCCCCCAGCCGCGATGGTGCTCGGGGTGCTGGTTCCTGCCGTAGCGGGCGTTGGATGGAGGGTCCCTCCGGTCCGCCTGGGCGGTGGGTGCTGCGTGGCCCTTTGTGGTGGGCAGCGGCTGTGGCCCACCTGAGCTGTCGGTGTCCCTCCTGCACAGCCGGCTGGGTGCACCAGGGGTACAGGCAGCCCTGCCTGAAACCTTCGGCTGAGAGCATGCCTGCTGCCGGAGGGCAGGAACGAAGGGGTTAATCCTTGAGTGATGGTGGATGCCCACTGGGTTTTTAACAGTTTAGCTCTTTCTTCGTAGGCTTTATTGTAGCCCAGTTGTTCCCAATTGCCTGTGCTTTGAGCTTGTCTCACTCCAGTCCTTTCTAAAAGCCAGTTCTACGCGAGGCACGTCAGTTGAGTGCCTGGAGATGACTCCCCTCCCTCCAATTACAGAATCACAATTAGTGATCTCTTCCCGTGAGCGTCCTCTGCTTTCTAGCTCTGTCTTCCAGAGTTTAAGGTTTTGGGGTCAGGTGCTGAAGAGATATTTGTCTAACATGGAAAACATAATTGGCACTTAGTTGAAGGTTATAATTAAAGGCCTGTTAATCCCCTTATGACGGACAGGACTGATGCAGCTCATGCTCATGCTGCTGGCCAGAAAATTGCTTGGTAACAGTGCTGGTGAAGACAGTGTGGGGTTTTGGTCTGGATTGTCCGCTGGTGCCCATCAAGGCGTCACCCTGGATGTTAGTAGAGGCCTGTTGGGTTTGGGTTCACTGCGGATCTGCTCTCTCCATCTCCGATGCACGAGCAGGCTGGGTTAGAGGGAGAGGCAGAGGATGGAGGGTGTCGGGATCAAACAGCAAATGGTGGCTGCTCCGTTGGTGGGGTGGTCTCCAGCATCGCTGTGCAGGCAGGGGAAAATGGATGTCCTCCAAGTGCTCCTGCCCGTTCCCTAGGCAGCAGGCATGAAGTGCGGAAAAAGGCTTTTCTGTCTGCCTGTATTTTTTCATGATTATCTGAAAAGGCTACTTAAGAGCAAGTTCATTTTAATTGAAAGGAGGGTGCCTCTTAAATGCGGCAGCAAAGTAACGATGGAAGCAGGGGAGCGACAATGCAGGCGCTGTTGGGGGCTGTGTTTGTGAGCAGCTGACTCAGAGACCTCCAGAGCACTGAAGAATGTCGTTTTCTCTATTATTGCTTCTGTCTTTGCATTAATGATGCTGGCAGCCCTTAATTTTGTTTTCTGCTGCAAACCTTTTCCATTTAACATGCAGCAACAGCTCCTGGGGTCAGTGGCCATCTGCGTTTGTTTGTGTGACTGCTCATAGCCGAGTGGCTTTAGGGTCACGGCTAGCGGGCTCTCTGTGTCTGGAGAGACTGCCCTTTGCCTCTGCGTGCTTAGATGGTACTGGCCTGGCTGAACTCCTGCAAGGAAACTTGAAGGTGTCAAAGCAACACATTGCAGGAGTGGGGAAAGGAAAGAAATTCTGTTGGTGAAGGTCAAAATGTGCCTTGCTGATGCCTGGATGCCCCAGAGCATCCTGCCTGCCAGTGGGACTGACATGCCACCGTTGAGTCCTCCTTGGTACCAGGACTCTGGGGTGAGCCAGCACACGTGGGATGATGGGGGAGAGGGAGCTGGGTCCTGCCTGTCTGTCCGGGGCCGGTGCTGGGCTCATGAGTGGGCAGGAGGTGGTGACCCTCACCAAGGTTGTGGTGGAGGCTGCTGGCTGTGGGTCCGATGGGCACAAGCTGCAAATTCCCATTACTGGGAGCAGGGGGTGGTGAAAGCTACGGGAGCCTTGGCGAGTCTGTGTGTGTTGCTGCTGTCTGAACTGCCTGAAATGACCCCTGTAAGAGCCGAGGAGAAATCTTTGTGCCAGATATACAGATCAGATGAGCAGCGGTTGCTCAGATCTGGAAAAAAATAGGAAGAGGTAGGAAATTGAAAACATTGGAGAAGCATTATTGATATTCCTTGTATTTCTGTGCATTGTCAGAGTTCTTAAGAGCTGTTCTGGAGACCACCTCGAGTTGTAATCCACTATGAAAAGAGAGCTAGAGATCAAATCTGTGTCTTTTTAAATAAAAATCTATATCAAACTTGCTCAGGAAAGCAGAGCTCTGTAAAGCAAGTCCTGTGTTGGCACCAGCAGGAGTGGGAATGTAAAATCCATATGGGATGTAACGATATTTCCACTGACCTTGTGTGGGAAGGAAACTCTGGTTGGCAGAGGAATGTGAAGGTTTTAAAAATGTTTTGTTATGAAACTGTTACCTTTGTATCTCGTAGGAACGTAGCAGTGGGGTTTTTAAGAGGCTTAATTCAAAGGTGGTTACTCTTAGCCACCCTCAGCCCCAGTGAATGCCATTGTTAACCACAGAAGTTGTGTAACAGGGAAAGTGCTTGCCTACAAAACGGGGTGCATATGAAGCATCGCTGTAATGTAGCAGGCATGCTGTACCCCGGGAAGCCATTTTGACGAGCTCGGTGGATGACAGCACCAGCCTGCCATCTCGCATCCTGGCTCTGCTCGGGTGGAAAGCAAGGGAGCTGTCGGAAGCCATGACTGCGTAGGTGGTCGTCTTCTGTTGATCCCATAAGGCATTGCAGCTCTTGCACAACGCAAAGTCCCTGAAGAACAGTCTTCCTGATGAAATCAAAGCTGCAGTGCTACATACATGTGATCTTTCTGTAAAGCTTAGGCTATTTTTCAGCAAATGCTGGAGTCCCAGCTACCAAGGACTGGACAAGCTTTCAGGTGTGATGACCAAGTACTGCTTTCTGGAAGTTCACTGAGCTTCTCCAGGCATTCCCATGCATCTCTGTAGCAAAACCAGGCTAAATATTGCTGTGTGGCATTAAAAGCATCCTTCCTCTCTCCCCAGAGAAAGTGCCACTGCAAGGGGAGTGAATCTATTTTCTGACTATAAGTGCAAATGTGAAGAAGAGGGGATGGAGAAGCAGCATTGTTTGCGAGGTGTGCAGCTCTGTGTTTCGGCATGGTGCTGGATACCATAGGAATAGGATACTGCTTATTTTCATGCAAGAGTAAAGACCAAGACACTCTGACATCAGTCATTTTGAGACCTCATTTGCAATGAGAATTTAATTTCTTTTTCTCCCTTCTTTTGGCAGCCTTATTTTTTTATATATTTTTTTAAGCAGGTATTTCTAGCATTGCTTATATAGTGGAATTGTCTTTCATTTCAGGGTGTTCTGCAGATCAGCTGTGAATGAGGGCTAATGTTTGTGTGCAGCAGATGCCCAGAGTCACAGGGGAGCCCTGACCATGCAGCACCGCCTCAGTAGAGGCAGCAGTTGTGCTGAGCATCCCTGCTGCCTGTCGCCCTTTCTCCTCTGCCTGGGACCTCAGCCCTTCTGGCTCCTGTGTCCAGCAGCCTCGTGTCTGCTGATGGGACGGATGTAGGTCAGGAACAAGTTAGAGTGCTTTGGCTACCGCAGGGATGGTTACACAGTTATCCAGGCAGACTTCAGGAATGGAAAATGGCTTTGTTAGTGGCCAAGTGCAGTGTGTTGAGTCCCTTGCCAAGACTGTGTATGAGCCTCAGATGCATTTTTATGAACAATTATGCTATCTGCTCTTATAAAGTCTCAAGAACATAAAGGAAGTGCTATAAAAGCAGTGCCTGTGGAGGATCCCACATAAGGTGACTGATAAACTTCGGAGCTTTCAGCATTTGTTATTTCCAAGGGGATTTCTTATTTTAGGTGACTTTCACGCAGCCTGCAGCCTCCAGTCCCACTACTGCCATTGTTAAATTACCCAGTAATGAGACTGCTGCAAGTGTCCTTGTTCCTGAAGCTCTCCAAGTTCACCTGGTCAGGCTGTGAGTGGCTCAGTCTTGCATGATAGTTGTTATACGTAGAAATACCAGATTGCCAGATTCTCATAATGGCAATTTTAAGCTCTTCCACGTGGGATCCTCATCAATTTAAAGAACTTGAAATTGTCCATAAATCTTTTGTGATTTCAGTCAGTGCTTTGCATCATCATTACTTAATAATTTATTAATTCTGCATCCAGTATGGAGCAATCGTTGTCTGGATACGACCCTGCTGTAGCTGCGAAGTTGTGGGACAGCCTGATGCTGGCAGGGGATGGGTAGGGCTAGCCTGCCTTGTGTGTGTGTGTGTATATATATATATGCATGCATACTGAAGATTGTTTCACGCATTGGAATGACATCACTGTATTGTCTTGGTTCAGGTCACTGAGCTTCCCAATTATGATGCAGCAATTTCAAGAGCATGTGTTTAAGCAGTAGAGGTATTTTTAGTTTGCTGTGGCCCTTGTAGGTAAGTTACCATTTGTCATCTTACCATGCTGAATTTGCAGAAGGAACTAAGGATGGTCCTAGCCCTCTTGCCAAAGAGCTTTACCAATTTTAGGACTTCCTTCTTAGTACAGGCGGAGGAGTCCTCCTGTCACATATGCAGCGACAGTTCAACGTGCTGCAGCCTTGCACCAGAAGTTTAGAAAAGTACAGCTTCTGCTGTTGCAGAAAATCCAGGCAGAAAGTCACCCAAGAGCTCGCATTTGCAGTCCGCTCCTCGTAATCCTTGCAGGAGGCCGAGCACCCCCTCTCAGCGTGGGAGGGCAGGCGAGGGCTCTGCATCTCTCGCAGAAGGTGCCTGCGGTCCGGCGGGGCTGGCAGCGCCCGGGGTTCCTGCTGCTGCTGGGAGCCGCTTCCTCCTCCGCCTGCCAGGCTGGCGTGGGCTTGCCAGGAGCATGCCGGAGCCTGCCAGGCTGTGGCATGGCAAAATCCCTGAGCTGCATGGAGAAGCACTTGAACTAAAGAATTACCCACAAATACCTGTCATCTTCCTTCCTCCTGTTGTGTCCGTGAGCCTCTTGGCTGATAATCGAGCCTGAGATGTGCTGGGGAAAGAGAACTTGGGGCTGCCCAGTTCGGCAAGCCCTGATGCACAACTTCTCCAATAACCACAAGTTGCGTTTCTCCTGCACGCGTATGCGTGTACGTGGTGGTATGCATGTGCTTTGTCTTGTTTGGTGATGCACCGAGTTTGGGAGCTAACTGTTAATGTATTGTAAGCTCATAAGGTGATGGAGGGAAAGCTGTGACTTGTGGCCTGGATGCTGTCTGAGCTGGGATGTGATGCTAGTTGAAATGGTAAACTCTGCTGTCACCAAAATCATTTCTTTCCCCTCTCGCTCTCGTGTCCTCTGTTGCCCCTCTACCCTTGCCTCCCAAAAATGGCCAGGAGTTTGGGTGTTTATAAATCAGCCAAACTTGATGTTTTGAGAGCTGCCTGTCAGCTTAGGTCAGGTGTGGGTCTGGTCCATCACGTTAAAAAAGAAATGGCTCACCACTGGGCAGTGAGGTGTGGTGTGAGTGTCTGAGTGCTGTAGCGTGGGGCTGTGGGTCCTGCGTGCACGCTCGGGGAGCGACTGGCTGGCCCGAGGGATCGTTGGTTGAGCACGGGATTCGTCCTCTGGGTTGCACAGATCTGCAAGACTATGCAAGGAGGCTGTAGGGTACTTGGGCAAAGAGCAGGTGGAAATGGGGCTTCCCCCTGGATTTGGTGGGCTGCAGAGCTTGAGGGGGTCTAGGCACTAATTTGGAAAGGAAAAAATAGTGTTAGTACAGAAGAGAGGGAGTTGAATTAGTGATGGCGCTATTATTGCTAGCGTTAGGCCAGCAGTGAATTGGCACATCTGTGGGAGCCAGGCAGGGAACAAGATGGGACAGAGGCTGTCCGGGGTGTCGTGGTGTGCTGTCCTGTACTGCTCTGGCCCCGTCGAGTCCCAAGGGTGCATGCATGGTGAAGGGAGCGAGCACGATGCTGTGCTCCTGCTGCCAAGCTTCTCTGCTGGCTTTTTTGCTAGGAATGCTTTGCAAATATATCCTGTTGGGGTCCATCAGCTACAGGTGACTAAAGTGAGAAAAATATACTTAATCACAAACCTTAGGAAAAGTTAAAGAATATGTTGTTTATTATGGATTGTTTATAAAGATGTTCACAGCATTAAAAAGGCTATTGCTGTGGATGGACCAAAATGGCTGCAAGTGCCTTGTCTTCTCAGTGGAGTGCATTTCTGTGCAACACTTTCACTGGGGGCAGAAAGCTAAGTTTCTCAAGGTGAGCACGTGCAGTAATACGCTGTTGCTGGGAGCTGACCCACACAGCTGAGGTGTCTAGCTGCCTTCTGCAGGTGGGGTGTGTGTGGTGGTGGGGAGGGCCTGGGGGGCTGCTCTCCCCTCTCCCCTTGGCATCTGGGAACAGGCAGTCATTGCACAGACCGTTTCATCATCCGACCTCTGGGATTCTGGCTTGTCTGATCCCTCCGCTGTGCAGCTGCCCCCTCTGGAAGCCTGCTCAGCCCAATTGTTCTCACTCTGAATATTTTTTTTTCTATGTCTAGTCTCATTTTTTCCCTCCTGTTTGCAGCTCTGCATGCCTGCTCCCTGCAGGGCTCCCCTTCCCGCCGGGCAGAGCCCAGCTGCTGCTCCTGCAAGGGAGAGCAACTGCCTGTACAGGCTTCCTTGCTGTGCAGTGTTTCCAAGAGCTGCTGAACACCTTCCCCGTGTTTGGGAAGTGGTTTGGAAGGTGTATTTCTGTCACACCCTGTGCCACGGGTGCTGCGCTGCTCCTCTTGCAGAGAGGGCGAAGGGTCTGACTGCACTTTGTGAGCAGCGTTTCCTTCTCTGGTGCTTGCCTGTCTTCCCGGGATAAGCCCCATGTTGGGGATTTGCAGCCTCGGCTGCGTTATGTGAGAAGGGGGAGCTGGAAAAAGTGCAATTGGTCTTTTACCATGGGAGAGAAGTATCCTCAAAATGAAGTTGATCAAGGCGAAAAATACAACTCCGACGCAAAAACAGGAGAAACATTAAACCAGTCTTACAATAATTTGAATGTGCTGAACAGAATTGGTGTGCCAGATAGGAGTCAGGACTGGAGAACAGGTCTGTCTGCTGCTTGTGGGGTGCTTGTTCATGGCAGGAGGCAGCAGGCACCCTGGCGATGCTGCGGCCGAGATTCAGGCTGCCCAAGGCTCCCACCCTCTCTCCCTCTTCTGCACAGGCACCCTCCGGGCACTGCAGAGCCCCTCTTCGGCAAAGGTTGCGGGGGGTCGTAGTGTATCTGTCACAGTGTCTGAAGGTCCTTATGAGAAAGCAAAACCACCTGGAACAGATAAAGTCTGTGGTGGTTTGTGAGCTGGAGTTTGGGGGGTCTGACAGACTTTTTAAGCCTTTGAGCCAAAGACAAGTTTGATTTGCCAGTTAACCTGGCAGCACTGGGAGGACGTGGGTGAGAGGAGTTGGCATTTACAGTGCCAGCTTCCCTCAGGTCATTGTCAGCTCTTTAGGGGGAATTCAAATGGTCGTTCATCAAGAAATAATATGTTAGTTTATATGCAGAGAATACAGGATTTCAGGTAGTACTAGATAAATTGAAGTATCATTTTCTAGTTTCAAAAAGGCAACTGAAAAGCTCTGAGGGTTGGTCTCTGTGTACTTACACAGCTGTTTATTTTGACAAAGAGCAAGGTTTTAATATGAGGCTGGTGAATGAAATTCTTCTGCTCTCTCTTGGAAAAAAAAAATCTGTTGGCTTTAGCAAGCCTTGAATTAAACATGAGGCTTGTGAGGGAGCCTGCTCTAGCACTGCCTGTGCAGTTTGCTCTGAGACAAGGAAAGACAACCTTCCTAGCCAGTGTTTGTTGCTGACATTGTATTTTCTTCTTCTCTCTTGTGTGCACGCAGAAATCCGAACTCAGCTGGTCGAGCAGTTCAAATGTCTGGAGCAGCAGTCGGAGTCGCGCCTGCAACTGCTGCAGGACCTGCAGGAGTTCTTCCGCAGGAAGGCTGAGATCGAGCTGGAGTACTCCAGGAGCCTGGAGAAACTGGCTGAACGATTCTCCTCCAAGATACGCAGCTCCAGAGAGCACCAGTTCAAGTAAGCAGGTGTTTCCAGGGGCAAAATGGTACAAAATGTTGGGCCAGAGACTGCCTGGAACAGTAGATGTTTGTAGCTGCACAGTTCGAAAGTGGAGTAGCAACAGTGGTGACCTTGTCTGTCTTATCACTGTTCAGGGTTCACAACAAGAACTCAAACAGCCTTTTTCCAAGACTTTCACCACAGCATTACTGACCTGTGCTGCCCAAATTAGACTTACTATGCACTTCTTTGAGCAGTACAATAAAAATATGAATCAGGGACTAGGAAGGAGTCAAGCCCCTTGATTTTTTTTTTTTTTTTAAGAGGCTTGAATTCAGCCACTGATTTGATTGTGCAAATAATGGTAGGCCCATTTCATAAACCCTGTTTTCTGTATGTAGTCCAATCCTTAGAAGTCAGAGTGCTTCACATTGCACACAGATCTGCTTACAGGCTCAGACTTGGCAGCAGTTTCTGGAAATCTAATTTACTACAGTTTTTTAAAATGAAGTATGTATATGTTTTCTGTGTATACACCCTTACAGTGTTGAAGCTAAGCAAATCCATAGTGGAAATATTTTGAAACAAAGCTTTGAAATAGGAAGTATGAACTGGATGCTGGAATTGTGTGAAGCTCAAACAGATGATGAAAACTGTAAAATCCGTGAATGTGTGAATATGTGCAAGTTTTCAAAAGCAGCTTCTTTTCAGTTTAACCACACTCTCAAGCTTGGCGAAAACAAAAAGATCCAAAAAAAAAAAAAAAAAAAAGAAACAAACTCAAGTCAGAATTTAAGTCTGGAGGTGACTGGTTTGTGATGAGGATACATAGCTTGTGCCGTTACGCTGGCTGGTTGGCGGCTGTGACTTCAAGGCTCCTGTGAATACCACTGTCCCGTCGCTGTTGGAGGAGCTGGTCCCTGCTCTCCGGGTGCACTCGAGTGTGCCCAGTTGGAGGTGTCAGGCTGGGCTCCACAGGACGATGCTCAGCGTTCGCACGTGTGTGTTGGTAGCTGTCAGGGTTTTCCTCCCTGCTGCTCCTCATGTTCCTTGCTGCAACCGGCTCTCCCCAGCAGTTTCTCGGGGTGCAGGGTCTCGCTGGGCAGCGTGAGCGGTGCCACCGAGATGTGGCTGGCAGGGTCTGCACCCTGGGGGCCATGCGGCAGCGCCTGCAGCACGGAGGCAGATACTCATCCTGGCTGCTTCCCATGCAGCACGTCAGCTGAAGTTCCCCACCTTTGTCTCCCCTGGCCATAGGATTTGTCCCTGTCTCTTCTTCTGACAGCTGTGTCCATGAAATAGTCTCTCAGCTGGGATTATGCCCTTTGCTCAAGATGAAATGAGTGTCATTCAATTGAATGGCCAAAGACCGCAGCCACTCTTTAGCTCCTTTCCCAGAAAATTGAAGGTTTCGCCTGTCTGATGCTCTTAGCCTCGCTAGCCCCTGGCTCTTTGCAGCCTTTTTCTTTCTCTAACCCCTTGTAATTTTTTTGTTTCCTGTTTCAGCCGCAAGAGTGGTGATTTCTGCTGTTACATTACTAAATCCTATTTATTCCATATTACTAAATCCCATTTAATCTGTTTACTCAGTCTCTCTAGCAAGCAAGGCTTTACTGTTGTCTAATGCAAAAGTCTGCTGAAAATGAATTGCCATTCAAATGATATCTGTTCTTTTTGCATCTGACTGTTGCTTGTCAGTTGTGTGATGCTGGGCTGGTGCTGCTGTGTCATGTGTTGGGGATAACTGTCCTGGGGAAGGAATTGGCCAGTATGGGCTCAGGAAGGTGCTCTTGTTCAGAGATGGAGCCCACAAAGACTCGCGTGTGTGTGTGTGTGTGCCTCTGCCATCAGCTGAGAGCAGTGTTATGGCAGTGCCATTGCTTATTGTGCTTACAGTATTGGAAGGATGTTGTTGTGGAGTATCTACAGGTGACAATGATTCTCCACCTTTATAAGACACCTGGGCACAAGTGCCTGGTGGTTTGTGATGGTGTTGATAGTGTTAACAGGGTCAGCTTGATTTCAGTGCACACTTCTGCTGAGTCCTCACTGTCTCACTCCATATTGAGACTCCCTGAATATATTTTTCTTCCAGACTGCTTTGTACCTGCCCTTTATTAGGTTCATCTGCACTGCTTCCCCAGCTTGCTCATGAATGTCATTATTCTGATGAGGCTTTTGAAGCTCTTAAGAAATACGGTATGTTCAGCTATTCCTTTGTCCCTGTGTAGCCATGTGCAGCAGGCTGTGGCCCAGCCCTTAATAGTGGTAATTGCTGCGGTGCTGGGCTGTTCATGGTGATTCTGGGTTGACAGACTCATTCATGCTTTTATATGCAGTTGTTTTGTCTGTACGTGCATGCAGAGATTTCCTGGAGTCACCTTGCCTTCCTCTCCATGGGTTCAGTGGTGAGGTGGGCTGCACCAGCCCTGGTACCGTGGGTGAGAACATCTTGGATGAGGAAGAGTACATGTGTGAAGGCTTCAGCTGTACAGCGTAGCTGTGGCAAGCGTGGGCTAGCTTTCTGATTGCAGGATTTCTTGGGAAGGAGAGTCTTCTTTGAGCACAGGGGGTCTGAGGCCCGTGTCCATCACGGCCGCATTGCCAGAGCTGCTGGTGCGCACAGGCTGTCGAGCCCGGGTGTGAGCAGATCCGGCTGCCCCGTGGGCGAAGCAGCAGGCGCTCCCCGGGCAGCTTGCACGTGTCTTTAGGTGCTGGGGAGGGAGAAGCCTTTGGGGTTTGAACACGTCTATCAGGCACAGCCATGGGCACATGGGGAGACGTGCCCAGGCAGGAGGGTGGCAGGGGAGGTCTCTGCCAAAAGGAGCTGTTTCTCTGGAACCAGACATCTTGTAGGAAAGCGTTGGTTTGGCCAGAGAAAACTGTGTAGGTGAAACGTTTGGAACAAATCACTCGGCTGCCTCATTTAGAGGATCTATTTCAAAGTGTCTCAGTTGGACAATGTGAGATGTTTTCTTTCAGTTGTATCATTTCTGGAAATTTTGGTTCACTCTTGATTAATTTGCTGTCAGTACTAAAAGCAGTACATGGAGAGCAGTGCAGGTTTTTCTCAGTGCTGAGATGGAACATGTCAAAATTAGTTAAGCTCTAATCAAGTGTGAAATGTTTGCTGAAATTTCCCTCAGAAGAGAGTTTTTCGGACCACCCCTGGCTTCCAGGTGAGTCAGGGTCTTGGGGTGCCCCTTGGCAGCGAGCCGGGTGGGGATGAGCTTGCTCTGAGGATGCTGTGTGGCTCCTGGGGACTCTTCAGGTCACCCGGCCTGACACCTGCTGCCGCTCACGGTAGTCTCTTTGTTTGCAGTGTGAGTTGGGTTAAGACCGTTGTAAGTATTCAGCATACATGAATGTATTCATGTTGTGCGCAGACACTTTGTGTTAACGTTGGATGCAAAACATTTTCTCCAGCACTGTTTAGTGGACTAAATGCGGTACAACAGATTGTGTGGCAAATGGGCTCTTTCTGAAATGGAAGCGACAACCTTATTAATAGCACCAAGTGGAAAAAGGAAGTAAAACTGTCTCCCTTGCAAAGCGTTGAAGGGATTGCCAGTGATGTCTCTTCTCCTGTACCATCCTCCAGAGCACCCAGTTTGGGAAAGGTCTGGTTGGGGGTCTGATTTGGTATGTGTTCTGCTGGATGTCCCTGTGGGGAAGCGCTTGAACAGCTGAAAGAAACTCCAAAAGAGGTTCCTGGAAACCAGAGCAGGGCCGCAGATGTGTTCCCAGCCTGGCTGGGTCAAGGGACCAGCTCTTGTGTTGTCTCTGGTTGACTTGCACGTTTTCAGGTCCTTCAGAGCTGTTGCCCGGCGTATCTGCACTGTGTTGCTGTAATATTGCTAACTGACTTTTTGCAGACTGTGCCTTTTTAAAGCGTAGGTATGGAGCAGTGGACCAGAATGCACGCTGGGTGCCCCAAGAAGTTGAGGTAGGGCAGAAAAACCAAGCTGTGTAGGGCAGATGGTATACAAAGGTCTGTATATATGTGTGTTGAGTGGAGCACAGGGCTGCGCCCAGGGTCAGCATCAGAGCATCCATCTCCCCGGCACAGAAGGCCTATGTCCTGCCACCGGCAGCTGTGGGAGGCTGGTAAATAAGGACGAAGCTGTGGGAGAGAGCAGCTTGGGGCAAAGGATGGGAATTCCCTGGCTTGATTGAAACCCTCGTGTACAATATTTAGACTGGGAGCTTCTGTGGTGGCAGAGATACTTAAGCACCTTTCCTGCACCGAAGAGGAGGCGCTGCTGTGGTCAGCCGTCGGGCAGGCAGCTGCCTGTCTGAGCATGGGGTGTCTGCCGGGTCGCACCGCCGTGCCGGTCGGGGCAGCGGATCTGGGCCAGCACCCAGACCCGCACCGATGACCCCGTGGCATCCGCCAAAAGGACGTGGCTCTGAGCTGGCGGAAAGTCTGTGGTGCGCTGGTTGCCTCTGTCGCAGAGCTGCACCGCTGCCCCAGGCGCCGGCCGCCCTGGAGAGGGAGCGGGAGGCGAGGGGTGGCAGCGGTGGAGGATGCTGCGGCCGGGTCTCCTCCCCGCGGGTCGGTGGGGATGGCAGGAGAAGGCCGTCGTGCTCGCAGCCCTGCGCTGGAGAGGCGGGCTGGCACTCCGGCTGCTGCGCTGAGGGGCTGCCAGGTGCTTGGCTGGATGCTGCAGCGGTTTCTGGGGAGGGGAGGCAGCCAAGAGGAGCTCACACACTTTCCTCTGGGGGCACGACAGATTCTAGTGGGTGTATGTGGTGGAGGAAGGCACTGTTAATATGCTGGCAGCATTCATTTGAAAGTCATGTGCCTTTTTGACTTGTTCACTCAGCCTTTTTGATTTTTTTTTCCCCGCACTTCCCTAGGAAAGATCAGCACCTACTTTCCCCTGTGAACTGCTGGTACCTGGTTCTGACGCAGACCCGTCGAGAGAGCAGAGATCACGCCACCCTTAATGACATCTTCATGAATAATGTCATCGTTCGGCTGTCACAGATCAGTGAGGATGTCATCAGGCTCTTTAAAAAGGTAACCAAAGTAGAGATGGAGAGTTCTGCTCAGCGAGGATCCATCCTTGCATTTTAGTGTAAAATAGAAGCTCATTGTGGACTTCTACACAACTGTGCCCCCACGCCCAAAGTCTAAACAGATACAGAAAAGCCAACATTGTTAAAAAGCAGAGAAAGATAACAGGACTTTCTACAAAGTACACATCACATCTTAATGAGAAAACTAGAGAGGAGTTTGAGCTCTGGACAGTGAAACAGTAAAACCATGCTAAGGCAGGCCAAGTAAAGTTCTCAGAGGCAACTTGCTAAAGACATAAAGCAAACAAAAACTTCTCCAAAATCACAAGAAAGAAACCTGCTGCAGGATGTGAAGGGGAATAGATGGGTGAGGTGCAAAAACACTACGAGGAACAGCCAAAGGCCATCTGGCTTCTTTAGCTTGGTACTTGTTATGGAAAAGCTTAGACTAGAGATTTTCTTGGGGTGGTGTGGTGGTGTTACCAACCTGAGGAACCTTATCCAACTGAATTGCCATTAGATGTTGCAGAGCAAATCTGTACAAGGCACTATCACTTATAAGTCTTTCTAGATAATATTTATCCAAGAATTTTAAAGAAACTGAGATATAAAACTGTCAAGTGACTAGCTGCGAGGTGTGACCTGATGCTTAAACTGGTGTCAGTGCCAGAGAAATGAAATGTGGAAAACGTGATGACTTTTTTTAAAGATTCCTGGAGAGCTTCAGAGAACAGATCAGTAATCTGACTTTGAAAACAGACTTGTTGGATGAAACTTCAGTAAAGCGCAGAATGACAGGCATGTAGGCAGATACAAGAGAGGAGTCAGTGTGGCTTTCTGAAGAGAAGTCAGGCCTCAGAAAGCTAGTGGAGGTATTTCTAGGAGCCAGTGATCATGTGAATAAGTTGGCACAGTACCTGCAGTGTCTTACAGGCTTTGGAAAAGGTCCCTCGCTGAAGTGCTCAAGAAAAGAAGCTGTTGAAGAATAAGGAGTGGTTGTTTTCTGGGTTAATGACTGGTTAAGAGACAGGGAACAAAAGGAGGAATTTCAGTGGAGTTCCTAATAAATTATTTGGAAAAAGGATGAATAGTAAGATGACAAAGTCTGCTGATGATACAGAATTATTAATGATAACCAAATTAAAAATGATCATCAAAGACTTGTAGGAATCTTGCAGTGAGGTTGGACCAGGACTCTTCAGTTGAAAATGAGGGGGGAGTGTGTAATGTGATAAGAGCATGAAGAGTCACAGCAGTTTGTAGGAAGTGAGTAGAAATGAGGACCTCGTTGTGCCTGCTAACATAAACCATGGGTGGTCATCAGGCACCAGGCAGAAAGAGAACCTAAAAAGGAAAGACTTTTTAACATCATTAATACTATATATATTATATTTGCAATATTATGGGTAATGCTACATGTTTGTTGCCTCATACCATGTTTGTGAAAGCCAGATGTGTAACCCGAGTCCTCAGGTAGATGTGAAGGACTGTTCCCTATTGGAAGCTGCCCAGCCCCACCGCCGGCACAACTTTGGACTTGGGAATCACAGCCCTGCATCTTGTCACATCGTGAATGTGCTCGATGGCATCGCTGGCCCTTTTCTTCTACTTGTGGGCATTCGCTAATGACTGCCCTCAGTTATACCATGGTGGGCTAGGTGGACATTTTGCCTGGCTCTATGGCTCTTATGTTTTTCTTAATTTTTTTCAGTTGTTTTCAACAGGGGTAGCTGGAGAACTGCAGCTAGTGAGCAGGGTGAGCCTGCTGCGATGGCTGCCTCTCCAAACAGGAGAAGGGCTTCAAATCAGTGGTTATCTTGAAGTTTTAGCTTGACTGGAGAGTAAATTTAATGTGATATTTTTATGGCCAGTTTCCTCTAGTTTATAGATCTGACCTAGAAATTAAACTGCAAGGTCAGGTTTGGATTTGCTGATCTGATATGGGACATCATCCCTTTTCCTGTCCTTCTGGCCTCCAGAAATTGGACAGATTTGGGATATATTGGTTAGTTCAGTTCTAAGTCTTTCTCAAAATCTCCCTCCCATTTGCATTTTACTCTGAAGCCGTTTTTGAGATGTATATTAAGACTATACTTCTGCTGACCTTTCCTAGGTCTGTGAATGGTGTATCTCATTTTGAACCATAGGACAAATCCAGTCAACATTCAAACAAGGACATAAATAGAGTGTTTGAAGTGTTTTCTTGTAGTCAGTCCTCAGCCAGGACAAGATGATAAAGTGTTTCATCCATTCAGCAGAATTATTTCTTTGTGTTTGCTTTTCATCCATCTCTTTCCCCCACCTCTTTTGAATTTAGATTTCAACTTTTAAGGCCCAACACTTATATTCTATAGAAATTGTTGCTCCTTGTTTCTCCCTCCCCCATCTTCTGCCAGGAGAGGTGAGGTAGCACTAACTCCATCTGCAGCCTGCCAAAGCCAGCACCTGCTTTTAATCAAAAGGAGGCTTTACAATAGAGTTGTGGGGATCTGTGATTTCACTCGCATTTGTCCCTGGAGGTTTAAATTGTAGCAGAACTCACCTGGCCCTGGAAATAATGCTCAGCTAAATCATGGAAGAGGCTTATTTTGTGTCATTGTTAGTCCTTAATGTGGATAGGGAAGCTGCCACTTTTGGGGATATTCAGGTTATTTATTTTTCTTAACCTATTGCACACTGTGCCCAAAAGGGATCTGGGGCTGCGCTTCCCACTTCACAGCAGTGTTTGGTGGGAAGCCTTAGGCACATGTGTGGGAATATGACCATCCTGGTAAAAGGCTTTTTAAGATATCCAGTCCAGCCTTGCAGCTGGTACGAGATTGCTCGGAGGAGGTATCTTCCACTGTTTTATCCAGTCTGGTTTCGAGTATGATGAGTAAAGTGCTTGAAGCACTCCTCCTGGGGGGACTGTACTGTACAGGATCGTTGGGCAAATGAACCAGCTCCAGAAGGGTTAAAGGCATCTGCAGTTGTGGTTCAGCTGTTCGGTTTTGTTGTAGATTGCTCTTTGATGGTAAATTAGGGTAACATTTTTTTTCCAGATATGTCACTTTTAATTCCTCCCATCTAGAATTTATTAATGGGTTGTGACATGCTGCGGGTACGTGGAAGAGGTGGAAGGTTTTGTGCGTTGTGCTTTCATTATGTAAATGTAAACAATCTCGGCAAAGATGCAGGGATGTAATATCTGGGGTACGAGGATGCGCATAACTAAGAAGCAGTTGATCAGCGTGGTGGTAATCTGCCAAGAAAGATGCTGGGTGCTGAGCTGCTTCTCCCCTTGGCTCCCCTGGATGTGCTGGGCAGCAGCGGGGGTCATCCATCAGTAAATTGGGCCATTGGGTTTTGTTCATCTCCACCCAAGTGTTTTGCCCTCCCGCTGACCAGCAGGGTACGGTCCCTGGCGTTCGGCTGTGCATCGCTCGGGCACGCCTCTCGCCGTGGCTGGCCAGGAAGCCTTTTGGCTTACCCAAATCCAAGAGAGAGGGAAGTAGGACCTAGTGGGGATTGAGTTTTTAGTGTTTGAGTTGGAGACGTTTAACTGAGCCAGCTCCAGGTCTGACCTTGCCTCACTGAGGTCAGTGACGGCTTGCGCTGGCCTCAGCAGCAGGGCTTACGGGAAGTATAAGTTGATTATCAAAGATAGAGGAGAAGCTAGATCACATTTCTTCAGCCATTGGCAAATCTGGTTTTGCAGGCTGTGGTCCAAGCTGGGGTCCCTGCTGTGGCTGTGTTTGGTGACAGGACAGCTTTGCAGGGCGTTTGTGGCCGCAGTTGCTCCTCTGAATTGCAGCGGTACTCGAGGCTGGCTGCTCTGCTGCCGGGGAAAGCCGTGATCTCTCCAGAGCTGAGGAGCTCCTGTCAGGGCTGCAGGGTGAGCTGCAGGTTGGTGGTTCTTCTGTGGAGGCTCATCTAAGGCCGGTGACACTTGGGTTGGGGAGCTTGGCATCTTCTGCTTGTGGATCACTTCATTTTTGGCTTAATTAGTGGCAACTTTGTTAGCTTTGAAAGTGAGGAGATTGCAGCCCTTGGGGAGTTGAGTTGAACTGCAAGTTGCAGAAGTCCGCGGGGGACTCAGCAAGGGTTAGCTTCTTGGGGTGGTGATGATAGCGTCTGGGGTTTTGATGAGGTAGAAATGAGATATTTTCTGCATCCAGGATTTTAAACTCCTTCCTGAAAATTTTAACACAGAATCAAAGAGAATTTATAAAGCCAGATGTTATGCTGGTGAATCAAGGTACATCACTGAAATCAGCAGACCCACTTCGGTTGTCCATAGGCACTGCAGACAACATATATCCAGTGGCTGAGCTGACTCTTTGGCTCAGCATACCCTAAAAGGAGAAACTCTTTGTACTTAGGGAAATAGCATGTTACCTGTGAAACATTATTTACTGAAAGTATATATGTTTTTGCAGGAGGGAGAATTTGTTGATAAAGTGGTCCTGATTTGCGGAAATAGTTTGGAATCCCAGGAGAACAGAAAACTAGAATAATTTAAAATAAAACTATTGAAAATAAAAAAATGAAACTATAGGCCCTAAACCATAGTTAGAAAAAGCCCAGCAAAGCCAAGAAGGGAAATGGGTAAAGCTTATAATGAAAATACAAGAAAGAGATGGGGATTGAATTCCTGAAATTGGCAGATAGAGGAATTAAATACAGAAGCAACAACTTTTAAATAAGCATGTGTTTGTATAAAATACATGCAGCAGTGCCTTTAATGCACACATACATATATCTATGTGCATATTGAGTATATTTTTGTGACTATGTATGTTCCTAAGTAATTTGGTAAAGTAGCGCATAGAATCATATGTAGATAAATGTTAAGTGATGCACATAAGGAAGAGCAACTTTCCAACTCGGGTGCATAAGACTGGGCTCTGCCCTAAATTTTGGATGGGATGGTGGGGTTAAAGCATCAGGCTCTGAGCATGCCAGCTCAGCGCTTGCTAGCAGTCAGAAAAGAAATCAAAAGTTGGGAACTGCTGGGAACAGAGCAGAAAACATCATTAATCCCCTGCAAATCCATGGCATGCTTGCATCTTGAATCTTGTTGGGTTTTTTTCCTGCTCTTTCCCTCCCAACACATACAGACTGCCACTGTGCTTGGTGGCATCAAGTGACAGAGCATCTCTGTGTTATGACACTTGCATCAATACTTAATGAGGCACACTCAGTTTGGATGGGATCAGGCAGCAGCGGTGCGAGGGTGAAGAACTGCAAGCCCAACGCAGTGGGTAACGCGAGGGGTCTGGCTGGCAGGACCTGGCCCCTGGGTTGGGGCACAGAAGGCATCGTCTGGGGACGGGAGCTGTCAGGGGTTGCTTTGCTCTGTGATGGTGCCGTGTTCCCCAGGATCATCACGGGTAGTGCGAATTTGGGAGCAGAGACTTGGAGAACTCCAGAGAGAAGAAGCCTGCCTGTCTTCAGGAGAGTCTATAGACAGTCTTGGCATCATGTGTGTTTAAGCACAGTGATAGATGTCAGTTAAGTAATCCACAGCCCTTCTGCTGGCCTTTCAAGTATTTTTGAATCGCATCCAAAAGAATCCCAATTATAACTGTGGAAACTTGTCTCCTTCTTGAATACCTGCAGAAAAAAATATATTGAACTGTGGGATTCATCCAAAGCTGGTCTCGAGGCAGAGTGTGGAGATGCTTGTAATTGGTATTTGAAAGAGCAGGGACCATTTACAAAATGTGAGTCAGATCTGGATTTCAACTTCGATAGTTCTTTTGTTACAAAATGGGCAGTTGTTCCCATCCAGTGGTTTGTTTTCTTTCTTCCCCTTCCTTTTCTACCCTTCCCAGATGTGGAATATAGAAGTTCCTCTCTTCGGTGATCTGGCCCCGTGAGGGTACGATTTGGCTCGCCCCCCTGAACTCAAGTTGTTCAGCTGAACCCCTATGCACTGAAGCCATGTAATTTTACACAGCTATCATCCAACACCATTGCCCCCGAACCCTGCCGCCCCCCTGCCTTGTATTTTATCCCAGCAATTAAACAAACAAAAGTGCATCTTTCTTCTCCTGGAAATGCTTCAGAATCCAGTATTTAACGTATTGCTATAATTGGGGGCTCCAACTGCATCCCATTGGTGTGGATGATGTCAGGGCAGGAATAGCAGTGTAGAATGGGTGTTTTCCTGACACCTGGCCCTGCTTCTGTGACCCTCTAACCCAAAGCCACAATGTGTGTATATATATGTATGGCAGTTTTCATAGCGGGGGTTTGCTGGCGCCTAGAGACCCAAGACAAACATCTTTCATTGGCAATACTGAGGCTGGGGGCTGTGCTGCTAGTGGCTCTTACAGTGAAGGAGGAGCCCATGGGGATTTTAAATGTGTCCCAGCTTTTTTATAAAAAGACCCAGTAATGACATCATTTACTTGTTGCACTGACTGGTTATAGTTGCAGTGACAAAGGGCAATTGTCCTCTAGCGGGTATGGCTTCTTGCTGCACAGAAACTACTGTTCTCCAAAGCAGGGTAATAAATTTCTGCAGAGAGATTTTTGAGTTGGGCACAACATCATCTGGAGACCAGGAACTGTGTATCCAGGCTGAAAGAGAAACATGGATCTTTGCCACAGAAATGCCACGGTGTCGCTGGTTAGATAGTTGGAGGTGCCTTTGGGCTGCATGGTCAGCATGGTTAAAAATGGGCCAAGAAATCCTCACGTCTACTGTTTTGAATCTCTTGGTACAAGACATGAAAGATGGGGTGCATCTTCTTCACCTTCAGACTTCTGCCATGTATTTGAGTTGGTTCTCTGGACTCATGTGGAGAGTTGGGCACGTCTGAAATGCCCCCTGGTCTGTGCTAATGCCTGCCTTGGGATGGGGTGAGTTTCGGCTGTCCTGGTTCTTTGCAGCACACATGGGTAGCTCAGCTGCAGGTGTGACCTTGCAGATGCCAGGCTGGGGCCAGTGCATGCCATGAAAACCTTTGCTGTTTCTCTCATTTTGTTTACCTCGGCATGCCGGGTCTCGCGGTTGATGCCCAAGAGGTTTTCCATCAGAAAAGCATCCACAAGCGCCGGGAGGGGCAGACCAAGCCAGAGGATGCTTTCTGAGCGGAGACTGCTTTGAAGAGCCCAGGGCTTAATGCAGTTCAGAGTGGCTCTGGATGGCTTCGTTTCAGCGGTGGCTCAGCCTGCAGCAACTCCTTGCAGCCTCCCCTGGTGTCATGCAGGGCTTGAAAGGCGGGTGGTTTGGGTGAGGTTTACAGAGCTGCAGGAACTCAAGAGTGGAAGTTGAGTTTGACTCTCCAGCTCTTCCTGGTTCTTCAGCACGGCTGCCACCGGGACTGGCTCTGGAGGTGGGCTGGGGTTCGAGGGATTTCCCCTGCTCGCTGCCAGCCCTTGACACTGACATTGAGGTAGATGTGGTAAGGTGAGCTTGGGTTGCAAATGTGAAAAGCAGGGAGAGTGTGGCCTCTGTGGTATTGTCTCCTCTTTCCCAGCAGAAGCTTTCCTGGGAAATGTAGGACCTGGAGACGGAGTGCTGCTCACTTGGGTGAGGAATGGTGTCCCATCAGCGACTACTGCAGAGTTGTGCAGATATTTAAGGGTATTACGGAGCTTCTGCAAAGGAGTGCTGCGGCTGGGACCTGCAGGTAGGTCGGGGAGCTCTGCAGGCAGCGCAGGGGACCAGCGTCCTCCGTCTGAGCATCCCTGGTCTGCAGCGTAGCCTGTGAAATTGAAATGGACAGCCAGCCTCCCTGCCTGCTCCGGCACACAAGCAAGCCCTGCTAATGAGGAAAGTGGAGGGAGAAAACTCAATTGGGCAAATTCCCCTGGAGCTTCCCGTGTGAGTCACGTTCCTGGCGCTGGAGGAGATTATCAAGGCAAATGTGTTAATGTTGCTAATAGGCAGGCAATAAATGGAGATGCTAAGATATGTCACTGCAGAGATCTGACTTGATCTGTTGTTGGAGTGAGTCTCTGTCACCATGAAATTTCACAGCACATCCTCCTGGCAGAGGCAAACCCTGGGTGAGGGATGCACCGCCGGCCCCCTTGGCCAGGCAGGCGTTCTCTCTCCTTTTTCCTCTGCTGTGGCAGAAGGTAAGAAGTTTGCTGCTGCTTCCAAGTATGGAATACAGGAAATTACATGTTTGAGAAGGAGCATTCCTATGTCCGAGGTAACCGTGCTGCGTTATTCCCCAGTGTGATATTTAATTACGTTCCGTGACAGTGAATTTAATTATGCCCCATACTGCAGTGTCCTGGATGGAGATTTAATGAAGAAGTGGTGTCTGTCTGGAAGGGAGTTTTTTTCTTTGTCTTTAAAATAACCATTCTTTGTTGCCAGTAGTCTGTGTTGCTTCTTCCCCTTACTTTGTCTGCAGCAACAGGAATTTTAACAAACCTGATGAACTGAAGTCATTGCTATCCCAGCAAGCAACTGTGTTTTTTAGTAAGAATGGAAGGCATAAAGCAAGCAGCTAAATTGAAGTTTGGGTTTTGTGGATGGTACCAGGGGACTGGAATGGCATTTTGGCATTGTCCCTCATAAACACACAAATGTAGTTTCTCTGTTATAAAAAGGGGAGGCAGCAAACTTGGAGGAGAGACGAGTCCTTCAGCTTCTCGCTTGCCTGCATTTGGAAGAGGCTCCAGCATCACAAGGTTGGATGCTGCCCTCTTGGATGCTGGGAGACTTTTGACAAAGGCCACTTTGGTCTCCAGCAACAGGATGCAGGGTGTTTGGTGTATAGCATCTATAAGCAAATGAGTTTTAAATTAGTACCCACCTGTGGCCCCCCCAGGTCAGTGTGACTCATGGGACCAACACACTGCTGACAACTGAGCCATTTTTTGTTGCTCTATTTAGGAGTCTAAAATTAGTTTTGAAAATTACAGCTTTGCGGACTTCCCCTCCGCCGCATAGGAAATCTGGGGCAGAGGCAAGAGCTGCAGCTGACTTTGGGCCATTGCTCCTACCACAAGCCCGTCGTCCTCCCTTTGCTTTGGGAAGGCTTGGTGCGGGGCCCGGGATTTGACTCGTGACAGCAGGGTCAACTGGAGGGGTTACGTGTGACTCTGAACTCCTGCAGGCTTGGGGCCTCTGGGGTCCAAGACCCCAATTTGTAGACCCTGAATTAAATAACTCATATTCTGGATGTATCTGGGAGGGATGCATGATTTTAATAGCTCTGTTGCTTATTAGCAAGCCACAGTGAGATTTTCAAGATCAGCTAGTGACTGCTGGTGTTGGTGGGGAGGGGAGAGGAACTGGGGTTTCCAGCAGACAAGGCTTCCAGATGGCTGGGGGTACTTAGCACCTTCTGGTAATTGGCATCTTCTTGGCACCTTGCGCACGTAAGAATGGGAGCAGCGTGCATCAGTCACGCTTCTGAATATGGGACTCTTCCAAATACCCTGGTGCTAATTCACAGATAAACTATAATTACTGGATGTTCACTGAATGCAGAGTGCTTTTACTCTTTAGATTCCTTGCTTTGCTCTTTGCATTCAATTCGAAGTTCTGATAATCTAAGGTTAAACTTTTCAAGTATGTAGGTTGTCCAGTTAGCTTTAATTAGAAGACCTCTCTGTGTCGTGGGCTTCTTTAGCCACCCAGCCAAGAAGCTGACGGGATGTTGTTTTCCCTGACTGCGTGCACAAAAATGCATGGAGTTATTTGAGGAAATCTGAAAGAAACTGCTCGGTTTTCTGGGTTTGTTTTTTTTTGGGGGTGGGGTGTCTATACTTAGTTTAAACACATCTTCAAGCCATAATAAATGTTTCCTAGCCAAGAAGATTCCACAGAGAGATTTGGGGTGTAATTACAAGGGAGGCAGGAAAGCAGTGCATGCACATCTACAGTAGCATCCAACCACTGGATTTCTGAGTAGGAGTTGACTTGATCTGCAGCCAAGCTTAAATTCAGCAGCTCCCCAAGTTGTGGCCTCTCCCGTGAAATGCCATGCTCATGCTGTAGGAGGTAGGCGACTGGATCTGTTTCACCCTGCCTGGCAAGAAAAGTGAAAAAACAAACTGGTAATAGGATTTCAGCAGACAGGGGGGTGGAGGGAGGAAGATGCCATGAGTTTGTACACTCGCAGTGAGCTTTCTCCTAAGCTTGCTGAACTTTGGCTGTTGCGGTTGTGAAATTGGAAACTATTATATAACTGTGGTGTAGCTATTTCGTAATAATGTGTTCTCTTTGAGAGATATTTTGGTTCACTCAGGTCAGAATAGTGAAAATGAGCTACTGAAGACAAATTGGGGAGGGTGGGTCATGATCAAGGTAAAACTAAAACCTGAAGTGCTTGGGCTGGGAAGCCCTGATAATCTTTGTTCTGAAATACTGAAGTTGATTGGAAATTGCAAGTCCAGCAGCAGGTGTCTTCAGCGAATCTATCAAATCAGGATAGATTGACAGGGGATACTGTATGACTGGTGAATGCAAATCTAAGTGATTTGTGTACCCACAAATGTTTATTATATAATTTAAGTTACACAGGGGAGTTAATGTAGAATTTAAATTACACAGCCAGCTCAGTGTGGAGAATGCAACAGCCACTTACCCACAGTCAGTAATGCAGGTTTTGCTGAAAAATAGGCAAAGTCAAGTAATAAAACACTTCTGGCTATGGAGCAGGCCCACCTTTTGTGCACTCCGCCAGTCTTAATGTGAAACAAATCCCCAAAATGGGGGAGGGCTTTACGTGTTAGATCCACGCAGTGAGGTGACTGTGGGCTGGAGAGAAATACTGCCAGTGGAAGGGCAAAGCAATATTGTCTATAATTCTAGATTCATCCCTGTGTGTTTGCAGGATAAATAAATTAAATTGTGTGATGTTCCTCATCATGGTCTCTGAAACCCAGTTTGGGTGATCCATGGGCAAATATCGGTCTCAAACAAAAATGCAGCAATTCTGAAATAGCATGAGGATTTGCTGTACTGTGTTCATGTTTATAATCACGCATTTTATTTTGTTAAGGATTTGTAGAAAATTAAAGGAAATCAAAACGCCAGTTTACTTTTAAACTTCACTGTCACAGGCAGATTGGAAGAGGAAGCCATCTGTATTTTGGTTTTAATGTTTAGAAGTGGAAAAAATGGAGCCCAGGTGTGGATTGGCAGCCCTGTTGATGCTGTTTTTTCAGCTCCCATAGCAGGAAGGATATTAGACAGGATTTCTAAAGTGGTGTAAATAAGGCGCCTGGGGCATTTCTCCTGCTGTGGGGCTGTTTTGTTCTTGAAAATAATATCTAGAATTAAAATGTACATGGTTCTGTTAGCTCCACTGCAGAGCAAAGAATGGCAAGTCTTGTGTTTGGCAGGGGAGCCAGGAGAGGGCAGATCTCTGAGGGGGCAGAAGGTGTTTGAGATGGGCATTACCCGAAGCCAGTTGTGCTGCCGAGGTCCACCTACTCCGTTGTCAGCTGAGAGGAGGAAAGAAAAACCCTACAGGGATGAGAGAGGTTGTTGTGGTTTTGTTCTGTGGGACGGGTGTGAAAGCCTTTGCTGGGGATTAACAGGATCCCCTCAAGCACAAGGGTGGAAGGGCTGGGAACAAGTACTTCTGGCTTTGTGAGGATCGGGTCGGTCACTTGGTTTAAGAAAAGAGGAGAAGAACAATTCACTGCATCCCTGTCCTACCAGCTCTCCAGCGTCCCCAGACTTTGTTCCTTCTGCTGGTGCCATGGTGTCCCGTACCAGTATTCTGGCAGCATTGGAGACCTTCAGCGTACCTCTGATCAGCTAGTCGGGGAAAAACCCATCACCTCATTTCTTCTTCCCGAGTTTGAACTGGGCATTTGTAGGGATCTCATTCCCCCTTTCCACGTCTCCTGCCTGTCTCTGGAGTTTGATGCTCTTCGAGTGGTGTGAGGTCCTCTGGAGCCATGGCGTGCTGGGAGTGTTCGGAGCGAGGGCTGAGCATCTGGGTGCTGCTGCCAGTGCTCGACCTTCCCAGGGCCTTGAGGGCAACGCGCTTCTGCTGCTGACCGCAGCTGAGGACGTGCTTCTGGGAGGGCAGTGCTATCGCAGTACTGTCCACACCTGCAGACGGCTCTTGTGAATGCGGCTTGGAGACAAGGCTTAAGTTGCATATACATGGAGTAGTTGGAAGGCACGCAGTTTTGCTCTTCCCTCCAAAATGTATTTTCCTTTCAGAAATGCATGTTGTGAGCGTAACAGTCTTAGCTCTTCTTCTTTTTCTCTTCCAGAGTAAGGAGATTGGCTTACAGATGCATGAAGAACTCCTGAAAGTCACCAATGAGCTTTACACGGTGAGTAATGAGCTGATCCTACCCATGCCTAGCCTGTGCAGCGAGGGGAACGCAGGCAATGTCATTTGTTAGAACAAAATGTCTGTTCAATGTTTCAGCGACTTGAGGAGGCTTGCTCTCCCTCCTGCCATCCTGCGGTACAGCCCATTCGTTCCTCTTGCATTTGTTAGAAATATTTCACTCTTCACTGGTTTTGACGGCAGCAGAGGAGGATTTCCCAGCGGTCCTACCGTGAAGGGTTTCTGCGGCCGCATCAGGCAGCGGATCATGCCATGTAACTGTTTCACTTAAGCGTAAATGGAGATGTTTTGGGCATGATCGGGTGAGATCCCTGGTGTCTGTAATGCTCTCACCTGCTGGGCCTTCTACACCGTGTTGCCTTTAGGCCCATTTCAGTTTTCGCTTGGTTGGTGATTTCTACGAGGCGCTAATGGCTCAGAAGTCGTGCTCTGAGTTGACAGTGCTAATTTGTGGCTGAAACCTGACCTGCTCACGTGAGTCTGGTGGCCTGTGGATGATGGCTGAACATGACCTTCTGCTGGGGAATGCATAAAAGTTTTAGTTTGTATGTGCTCAGCTTCATCTTCTGCTCCAAGGAGCACTTTGGTTATGGAGCCCTTTCTGTGCCTCCAGGTGAAACTGTATGCTGTTACTCAGGACATTGCTCTTCAAGCAGGTTTTCATAGTAGGGCAGTAAAAGTCTTTGTGTTGCTTCTGTCTCTTGCCCTGAAGCAATTGTTTGTGGTTTAGGATCAACAAAGCAATATAAAGTCTGTCTTGTGTTGGAAAATTGAGACAATATATTTCCTTTCTTTGGTTGTATCTGTTACTGGTACATAAATAACACTGCAGTAGGTTTATTCCTAAACAATCATATTATTCCATCTTTTTGAAAAATAGACCTAAACAACAGAGCATGAATGATATTATTTGAAATTTTGCCATAAATCTTCTCTTAGCAGGTTTGTTTCTGCATTGTTTTTTGAAGGATTCAGTTTTTGTGAGACCTGCAGTGTGGGTGGACAGCCAGGTTGGATTAAAAAGCCTGTGTGAGATTTGGGAGTGCGTTGTTGATAGCTGAATGTCACAAGCTGTGTTAGTGGTGGTGACTAATTAAGATTAATTACAACAGCAGCATGACAGATGCAAAACAAGGAGAGACTAACGAGGGCTGGGCTGACCTTAATACCTGTGGACCAGCGTAGTCAGAACGCAAACACGGGGCAGGAGCATCACTCTGAGGGACATGGTTAGGTCAGTTTGAGGATCGGAAGTGTGCTGAGGTCTGAAGTGTGTGCGGTTGGCCAAGGAAGAGCATAGAGAGTAGTTTTGCTCCCGCTGAGTCTCTGGCAAAACTCGTCTTCACTGGAGCTGAGATTTTCCTCCATTCACTGCTTTGCTCCCACATGCTGAGCAGAATGTGTTTGAATGGTGAAACAGACTGGAATGGCTGGAAGAGCTTTGTGTTTTCTTTGAACTGACCTTGCTGCTAAGATAACAAGCCGACTGTGTTATCTGGCTGGGAAGGAGCAGGGAAGAGACACGCTTATTTCAGAAAAGATGATGAAACATGAAGAAAAAGTAGGCCCTGTTGGGCAAACAAGATCATCTTCAATCTGTTCAGTGCAAACCAGCTCCCCTCCAGTCAGTAGTTTTCTGTCCTTGAGACATCAGGTAAAACAGGCTTAATTGCATACTTGGCTTGCAGGTTGATCCAGTGTGCTGGTGGTGTTTTGGGACACCTTCAGGACTCACCTGGAGTTCACGTGTTCGTTGCAACATGTGGGGCACCCAAGAGCACCACATTCAATAACTGTGGCTGCTGACAAAATCAGATACAGAATAAGGACCCCTGTCTCAAAGGACACTGAGCTGCTTCTTGTAAAATGTCATTTGGCTGCTGTCAATGCAAGGAAGTCGTTTATCTTGCCTATGGCCAAGCCTTGTATCCATAGTACATCTGGCTAGGCTGCATTTTAAGCCTTTCAGAGGGGAATTCTGTGCACTGTGTGGAAACTGTATAATTTTTTACAGGCTTCTCAGGCATTGACTGTCTCAAACTTAAGCCAAAATAACTAAATTGATTTTAGTTCAGCCTTGTTGCTGTTCTGATGCAAGTCACCCTGTGGACTTTCTCTGTGGAAAGAACTAAACCCAAAACCCATGCTGATTTTAATTAAAATGGAAGTAGATGACTTTCATTCTGAAGTAGGAATTGCTTGTGAACAGTTTTGCACAGAAATAATTTAGCTGTGAATTAAAGCCAGCTTCATTCTTTTGATTCCTGGTTACAGACTCCAGGAGACAGATACCAAGTTGGAGTCTGTAAAAGTTGGAGGTTCTTTATTCCATTGTTCACAGGTCACTTTCTGTATTGTATATATTCTTATCTGAAGAAGTCAGCCAAAATGTTAGGGTAAGAGAAACAGTAACCCCAGAGCACTGTTCTGGTAGTGTTTTCTGTAAGCTCTGGCAATGATGTATGATTTGGTGTATGGCACTAACAATGGGCTATTTGATGTATGAGCTTTGTTTGCCATAATGCAGGGACATGGCTATAGCTGAAGGCAGTGCATTGAAGTCCATAGAAGTGCTGTGATGTGAACTGGTGCAATTCTTTGTTACAAGGTATTATGGAAGAGGATTAATAACTGTGAAACGAATTGTATTCATTGGAATAATTTTTACAGATACACTACCCAGGTTAAAAATAATAGTAATAGTCATCATTCCCTGTGTAGCAGGACACAAATTGGCTGGGGGAAATTCTTCCTTTCCATTGGGAGTGCTGTGACGGGGGAGGCCATGACTCTGGGTGTTTTCTGCAAGTGTCTTGCTGTAGAAATCTTTGACTGTATCACACGGTCATTGCTCTGAAACATTGAAACATTGCTCTGTACCACACTGTAGAAATGCTCTGAAAAGTGCATGTTTGCTTTCATGCTTTCTTAGAAGACCAGGGAGATGGAGGTCAGGATCCATCAGCCTGATGGATTGGTCCCTTTCTTAGACCTTACGCTATGGGTGTCCCTTAGGTTGTGCCATAGGCTCCATCCAAAGAGGAGGGGGCTGGGGTCTTTGGCAGGCTTTCACCTATGGCTATGCTCATCTCTGCTTCACCCTGTGCGCTGGGCTTATGTTTTGGTCTCCTTGACTTCAGGAGTGCCTAAGCCTGTGCTTAACACAGGTCACCTGGTTTCTGGTCTGGCTCTTCTGCTGGGTCAGCACCTTAATGATGAGCTGTTTAGAAATATAAAGTGCTTCTAGCTGAAGATAGCAAACAGTGCCATTTATGGCTGGTATTTTGGCAATGGCCTTTATCCAGAACATGTTATTAATATTGGAAAACACAACTTGTGTTGTTAAATAACTAATGAACATCGGAACATATTTTTCTCCCTCCACCACAGCTAATTAACTTATTTGCAGAAAAGATCCTAGGAACGCAGCTGTGACAGTTTTTTATAACACAATAGTGTAAGACAGGGACAGTGTGACTCAATCGCAAGTGCTGAGAAGGCAACAAGGGAATTGCGGATCAAGGGGCTGATTGCTGCAGTGCAGGTAGTGCCTGTTCAAAATTAAGGCAGATCTTAAAACAAACAGAAATAGCCCCCGAATTTCCAAGCGTGAGCTGTGCAGCATGGCAGCTGATGAGGAACACAGTCGGCATAGTGAGCTGTTTAAGGCATCTGTTTCGGCAACGTGGACGCTGAAGTCTGGGGAGAATATTTTAACATGATCATGTTAGGTCCTTTGCACTTTGTTCAAGAGACTTTCAGAGGAGTTTTAAACTTGGTTCCTGTGTTACTTTTTCATGTTCAGGGATAAATTATGGAGGAGCAAAAAGGGTCTTTGTTAGGGAAAGTTTCTCTGGTCATTAGCAAATAAGTCAGTAGAAGCCTGTGCAAAGGTAGCTGGCCACAGCGGGGCTTGGACCCCCCTTGCGACGCTCTGCACGGTGGAGTCCTGCCTGGTGCGCTGGCTGCCGGCGTTCCCCTTGCAGCCGCGGGAGCCGTTGGAGTCCATGGGCTGCAGCAGCGTGTTCCCAGGCCTGTGGCAGAGCGGCGGAGCCTTGGGTGAACGGAGACAACTGATGGATTGCGCTGAACTTTTTCTGGTTAGGTAACCTTCTCCATAACCTTTAGATTTCACAAAAACCATGCAGTGTGGACTACTGTTTAATTGCTGGGCTTTTCTGTTGCATTGCGGTAGGGCCTCTCTGGGTGCTGGGGAAACCTCTCTCTCATTACTGCCTGACTGTGCTGAAGTGCAGGACTTTTCTTTTTCACTTGCCTCTGAGTTTTTCACAAAAAGATGGAGACTGTGAAGATGAGGAGGGCTTAGCGAACCCTCTAGTCTTTCTCTTCAGGAAAAACCCAGAAATTGTCAGTTTTGTGTGTGTCCTGTGACATTCACTGCACAAACTGCAGTTTGAAATATGTGGTTCGAATCTGTGTTAGAATTTGCAGGATTTTGAAATAAAGCAGTTCGGAAACAAGACACAAGCCTTTGCTTACTATTCCTTTTAGTTGCCTAAAATTGCAACTCCCAGTGATGGCACATTTGTGCAGGCTTCAGTGTGGCATTTGGAGCTCGTTTGCAGCTGACGTTTGTGCTTGGCAAGAGGGGAGATCATATGTTTCAGCCTAACCTTGTCCAAGTTAAACACTCCTGGTTCCTGCTGACAACCGCAGCTGAGGAAAACTCTGTATTTTCTTCATTAAGGCTTGTGCAAAGTTACTCTGCTTTTGTGGGTTCCTGCTCCTTTTCAACCTGTGGGCCTCGAGGCTAGCCTGTCCCAGTGCCGTTGCCGGTGGTGGCACTTTGTGTGAGACTGATCTTCAGCGAGAAGTCAGGGATCTCGAGCCTTGTCAAGGCAATGTGAAATAAACCATCCAAATCCTGAAGGGAGATGATAAAAGGGGACAATGTGACTAAAGGCATAAAGAGAGAAGAGCAGATGTGTTCCTCTTGCCAGCTCCACTAAAATGATCACCGTGTGCCCTTTGGGCTTTTGTATCTGAAAGGAAAGGCTGTGGTAGAAGTTTTGCCTGCAGGAGTTTTCCTGGCAGTAGATCAGCATCGTCTGTCCAGAGTCACTGATAGTGATCTTGAATTTAAAGGACATGGTGTTGCTAAAGTCCACTTGGGCACTAACTGTGCTTACTGGCAGCAGCAAGAGGAGATTTGAGTGGTGATAGGAGACAAACTCCATTTCTGCTTGGAAACTGCAGCTCCTCCACCTTCAAGATGGGATCTACTGTCAGGATGGTAGAGCAGGGCTTATGTTGGTGGGTTGGCTTAGCAAGTTCAAGTGTAGCAACAGAGGGGTTGGGTCAAAAGTGACTTCAGGTTGACTTTGGCCTCCTCACAGTCTCTTGTCATGGAGATCCTTAGCCCAGCTGCAAAGCACTGGAAGTTATTTCTCATTTCCCAGCCGGAAGATACACGGTGCCCTTTGAATGCAGGTGTGCGCTGGAGGCACATCTCAGCCTGTCCCTGCAGTGGGGACTGAGCAGGGACAACGGTTCTTACACCAGCTCTGTGCCATTTCGAAGTAGGGCTAACAATGGGGTTAATTTTTATGGGCTTTTCCTTCCCACCTCATTGTTCCTTAATGCCATAGTGGCTTCATTACCACTGCTCCATGCTGCCCACGGCTGTCATCTTCTCATGCACTGATGCTTTGTGTGGCCGTGGGGCAGGCAACTCACAAACTTGTGTTTCCTCAGGTGATGAAGACCTACCACATGTACCATGCAGAAAGCATCAGCGCTGAGAGCAAACTGAAGGAGGCGGAGAAGCAGGAGGAAAAGCAGTTCAACAAGTCGGGGGACATCAGCGTGAACCTGCTGCGGCATGAGGACAGGCCTCAGCGGCGGAGCTCCGTCAAGAAGATTGAGAAGATGAAGGAGAAGGTGGGTGAGAGGGAAGGGAAGGGGAGCCAGGCTGGGGTCGGGGCTCCCCAAGGGCAGGAGGGTTTTAGCTCCAGCCCTGTCCATTTCTGTGCAGCCATTCCTGTATCCCTGGGAAGGGGTTATGGAGGATGCCGACTCCTGTGTGTGTGTGTTTTGCTGAAGGGCAGTCTGAGGAGGACATAACGAGTCTCTTCACTGCTTCCTGGCCGTGGAGAGGTGCCAAAACCAGCCGCTAGCAAGGATTTAACCCAACGTCGGGCTGGCACTGCTCAGTAAGGAATGGGGACAGGGGACGTCGGGCAGTGCAGCCTTGGAGGGGGTGGTGGACCCGCACGGGAGCCACATGGCCACCCGTGACATCTGCCAGGCTGGCTCTCTGGAGGGAGGGCTGAGAAGGGCGGCCGGAGGGGCCTCGGAGGCCGACGAGAGCACACGGCAGAGACAGGCGGTGGGAGATGCTCGTACGCCAGCTGCTCGGGCTGGGGCCTGTGGGTCGCACCGGGGGCTTGACTGTGCCTCAGGTGGGACCCGAGAGGCTGCACTGAACAACGAGGAGGGCAGCGCACCGGTGTGTCTGGCTTGGCACAGCGATGCTTTCTGATCCAGATGTGGGACCCTGCTACGGGGGGCTGTGGTTTGTTCATGACTTATTTTTTTTTTTAAAAGCGCTTTTAACAGTGAACAATAGTTGTCCCAGGGTTCCTTCAGTCAGAGACTCGTGGCAGGTGAAAAAAGGGCTGGATATATAAAATAACAGTGTTTCTTCCTCCACAGACTGTCTGGGAGTTAAAATGCAGCATTTAGTTGGCTTTGCTAGTCAAAACACTTAACTCCATTGTGGCTTCAGCAAATCCCACCAGATCTCAGGATGTCCAAAACTTTTTCTGTTAATTTTGGAGAAAAAGCAATAGCTTCCCCAGCTGGGATGCATTTGCTTGCATGTTGACCCAGCACGGGGACATTGTCTAGCAGCATGCTTCTTTGAAGGGTTAATCTTCTGTGCTAAACCTTTAGACTAGTGATCTGCCTGAGCAAATGCCCCAGATCTGAGCACATCTGCTTTCCTACAGAGTTTTGAATTCTGGGTCCTGTTCTAAATTTTGTAGCTTGGGCCTCTGGGCCAGATTCCGCTTTGATACAGCTGCATAAATCTGGAGCAAGTCCAAATGTATGTCAGCGTTTCTGGGAGGAAAATTTGGCCCTCTAATTTTGATTGATGCCAAAACCTCCACGAATGCACAGATAAAGGAAGAGCAGCTGTGCTTGGGATGCACTGGGTACATCTGAGCAGAATGCTCTCATTGTGCATTGGCTGATGGCATGAGGGATGTTCAGATGTGATCTCCTCCATCCTGGCAAGGGTGCCTGCTTTCATACCTGATACCAAATTTTATTAATTAACATGTCACACCCAGGCTGCAGGGCACTGTGGGGCCCTGCAGCAAGAGAAGCTGTGAAAGTAGCATCCTATTTGTGCTCTGACACTCTATTTTGCTTTTTCAGAGACAAGCCAAATATTCTGAAAACAAGCTGAAGTGTACTAAAGCCAGGAATGACTACCTGCTGAACCTGGCAGCCACCAACGCAGCTGTCAGTAAATACTACATCCACGATGTCTCTGACCTCATTGATGTAAGTGCTTCTTCCCCCTGCGTGCATCCTTCCCGTTTTCTACTGATAAGCACACAGCTAAATCTTAAGCATGGTTTGGTCCTTAAATGCACTCTCATGTGGTGGTAATGAAGGGGTATTTGTTGGGGCTTTAAAATACACTTAACTGGGGCCTGAAAATGTGCTGTAAATTTTGGATATTTTTTTTACCTCCCTGTGGTGTTTTTTGAACTCCCAGCTGCATATACTCATTTAGCTTTCCCACCAGTTGATGAAGGCATATATGAGCAGAGCTAGAGCTGCCATTATACAGGAGTCATAGAATCATAGAATGGTTTGAGGTGGAAGGGACCTTTAAAGATCATCTAGTCCAACCCCCCTGCCATGGGCAGAGACATCTTTCACTGGATCAGGTTGCTCGAAGCCCCATCCAACCTGGCCTTGAACACTTCCAGGGATGGGGCATCCACAACTTCTCTGGGCAACGCTCAAGAGTCAGCCTCCTCTGAACTCTATGGTGGCCACGTGATCACACAACAAAGTAATTGATTAATATTTATGCTACGTATAAACTTTTCATCACTGTCTGGAAGAAAACATGGAGTTTTTCATTATAACTGCAGGGTATGAGCCAGCCTGAACCAAACACCTTCTTGAGCACCTAAGCAGGGGAGTCTGGATTGAACTGCATGGTTCAGGCATGTCTAATATACAGTTACAAACTAGAAACTGCTTTCATGTTTTCTGCACCTTTCATGCTGTATCACGAGCATGCTAAGGTCTGGTTATCGGTGTACATTGGCTCTGCCTTCAGAACTGCACAGATGTGCTTTCCTCCACGTTAAAGTGACAGCTTCATCTGCTGTGGCTCCCACACAGCAGGATGTCCTGCTGCTGGAGTTTCTCAAACTCCAGAGCCTTTGTAGGAGAATTTGCCTTGGGGCAAGCCAGGTGAGGCTGAGATTTCCTCCTGGCCCATCGATTAGTCTGCATTTGAAACAGATAAACTCTTAGGAAGATCAGATACATCCTTGTTTTTGTTGCTGAAACAGAAGGTTTTTTTTCTTTCTACTACATGCATCTGCAAGTTCTATCAGTATGAGCAGGCACTTAGCTCTCCTCAACCTTGGTGGCAGTTAAGCACATGTGCTTTCCTCACTAGGGAAGGCACTTGCTGAGTTGTATCCGAAGTGCTCCTTGCACGAAATAGCCTCAGGGCAGGAACTGCTGGAAGCAGGTTTCATAGTAGTAGTAGGAATTGAACAGGTGTGTATCAGCAACTCCTACTAACTGCTTTTAAATTATTTGAGAGAAGGGATTTCCATTTCTTCCTTTAATAGGCATCTTCATAGTGGTGTAGATTGCATAATGCAGAGTTTCTTCCTGCTAGAGTTGCTTCAGTGAGCACATAAGTGATCTGTAAGCACTGAGTTAGTCTTCTGGCTTCATCATTACCTAAATATATAATTTTAAAATGTCCTGGAGTGTTTATCTCCTTTTACTAACCCACTAACATATATTTATTCTCTAAGCATTGATTAAAGTAAGTCTGATGCAAAACCCCTGATGATTTCAAGATTTTGAGATATGATAAAATATTCTTAGTGTGTCGCTTTTGTTCTCTTCATTATTTAAGATGTATTTAGCCATATTAAAAAACTAATAACTTGATCTTGGAGACATTTGAACAGGAAGGTATGATAACACCTTGATTTATCTGTGGAGTTTCTGCTTTTTTTGTGTATATTCTCTCTCTCTTTTTTTTTTTTTTTTTTTTTAAGCAAGAATGACTTATATTCATGGAGTTTTGAGGAGTTTGATTTCCTGGAGAGTTGCCAAGTTCCATTTTAGTTCTGGCTATTTATATTATTTCTCCCAACTTTATTTCCGTGCTGACACTTCCACTGGAGTCAGCAGATGGCTTTTCTTCTGCACTCCAGGAATCCCTTCAGGGGACTTTAACTAAAGCATCTTCAACATTGTGCAGCTAAATTCCCCTAATTATATATTCTCTTCACTGAAGAAAACAAAATCTTGGATATGTGAGCTGCACACGGGTGTCCTAATTTTAAATCCCCAAAGGAAGAGCAGTTTATTTGAACAGACTTTTGTACAAATTCAATGTATTTTGCAAGAGCATGGCAAGAAGGGTTTCAGCACGCTCCAGAAGAAGGGGATCACATTCACTGTATCCCACTAGTACTGAAAGTGGTTGAAGGAGAAGACAGCCGTCAGAACCAGCAGCATTAGGCTTTCTGTAGGTGTGTAATCCATGTAATGAAAGATGAAGAGAACAGATGTTTTTAGATGTAGTTTTAAAGTTACTGTTTTAATCTTAGTACATTTAACAAGGATAAGATGACAGTGCCTTTCGCTCTCAGGAGCGACAGTGCTGTTTGCAAACGCGGGGTCTGTACCATGGGAGGATGTGAGTCCCCCACCCCTTGGCACAGCCCTGTTGTTTCATGGGATGCAGCAGAGGAGCTCTGAGCAGAGAAGGTGGATTTTGCCTTTGATCAAGAGCCAGCGAGCCCTTGGCTGCAGCAGCGTGAGCAGAGCGGGGCGATGCAGGACCCTGGGTGTCTGTGCGGGGGGAGCTGTGTCCGACAGAAGGAGCGGGTCTGCAGAAAGAGAGAGAGTGCTGAGGGGCTTTGTGGTAGGAACAGAGTTTTGGTTTTGCTCAAAACCTGGCTGGACGTGCTTTAATAGGATCCTAGGAGTGTCCATGTATTGCAGTTATGCAAATTCTCCCGGCTCCTCCACGCCGCGTCACCAAGGGGGGTGATTAACGATATAGCAGGCTGTCTTTCTGGGACATAGGAGGGGTGGTGGGGGGCTCCCGCACGCCCTTCATATCAAGCACAAATTGTCATGTGCAGTTTTTTGATTTGCACGCAAATCTGAACTGTCAGGACACTGGAGCAGCTAATTTAGCAGCATTTCCCCCAAATCCCAGATGGCTCAGTGTCATCTATTAGGCACAGCCTTGACATTTCTTGTGCCCTCAGCGTCACCACAGAGTAGTGACTTTTATAACAAAGCCGTTCTGCTAATCTCCCGCTCTGGTGAGAAAGAGGGTCCCAGCTGCTCTGGGAGAAAGCGGAGAGTCCTCCCAGGGCTGTGGTTTTAATGAGATATGTAAAACTTGATCAGAGGAGCTGTGAAGTGGCACAGAGCGCATCTATCCCTCCCTCCGTCTCCAGTGGCCTTTTTGTTTTGTCCTTTAGAAAAGAAGTAAAGAATATAGAGACAGATCAAATTAGACTTGGACTTAAAGTACACCGTTGTGCCTCTTCCCTCAAAAGAGGCATGTGTTTGTATTAAAACGCCTGGGTTCATCTCTCATTTCTGTCATTAACTGTGTGACCAAGTTAATCTCTTTGGCCACGTATGTGAAGTGGAGATAAAGCTGCTTATCCATCCCTCTGGAGTTCAGTGCGAAATGGCTCAAAAATATTTTGAAGTGGTCACATGAAAGATACTGCTAGATTTAGCAGAGTAAAATGTAATGGTTGGTGTCAATATGTACTGATCCACCAAAACTTGTTCAGCCTCCTGTAAATCCTTTTGAAACAGCAGCTTGTTTCTCTATGGGTTGGTGTGTTTGCCATATCCGAAACAAACAAGCAAGTAGAGGAGGGGAATTATAAGGAATTTAATATTACACATTACTGCCAAATTGTTTGGTCCCTAGAAAACTTAGCTGATGACATTGTCATTTTTCACATGGCCAAGTGATACTTAGTCAAGTTAGGAAACAGAAACAGCAGTCAAAATTTTTATGCCAAAAATCTTCAGTTGGCTTTACTTACCCCGCAGTAAAGCTCTAGGTTTTGCAGCAATGTCAAGAGAGTAGAGGCCAGAAAATATAATATATTTATAAATGCATAATATATCTTTAAAGAAAGAGTAAAGAAAATGTGAGGAAAAAAGGCAACAGAGCAGAGCAGATAAAGAGAACTGTTTGTTTCCAGCTAGCGCTGGGTACTGTGGAGGACTAGGAGTTAGGCTGCTGTTACCTAGTAAGTAAAGTGATTGATGGCAGGCTAGCTGGGATGCTCAGGTTTTACTCCAGGATTTGTCACTTGCTTGGGTGAGGCATGTGGCCCCATGCCATGCCGACAGCCTCGGCAGTGGGACTGGCTGAGCTGGGCTGTTGGACACCGTGGCTGTATTTCATGTGCAGGGTTCAGCCTCCCGAATAAGAGGGAGACTGAAAGGTGCTGAAGCCACAGACCGCTTTATTAGGATCTATTTTTAGGCACCTCCTACAGCTCATGTTGTCGTCGTTTCCATCAGTGGCTAATTGCCTGGGCACGTCTGTGCCTGCAGAGCCAGCGCCGGCTGCAGCTTGGCTTTGTGCAGCGCTTTCCCTCTGTGATTGCACGGGGACGTTGCCCTGGCCTGAGTAGCTCTGCCTGATGCCACTGGCTTTAATGAAGAGATAATGATTTATACAAGCAGAGGGTCTCTTTTGGGTGTTTGCTCTGAAGCAATTTTTCTAGCGTAAAGAGCCTTTCAGTTCCACAAAGGCACAGAGGTTCCTCCCACGCTGTCCTTTGAGTGGGCTTTCTGCCATGTAGCAGGCTCCTGCCAGCCCTAAGAGCCAGGTATGTTTTATCATGGAAACTCCATGCAAAGCGTCACTGTCACCGCACCATCATGTGGAGCAGTATCTGTAACTCAAAACTCACACTCTCCCAGGGAGGAGTGCCTGTACCACAGGCAGCTTACCATGCTGTGCGTCTGCAGCTGGGAGATCTGGCTTCAGGGTATTTCAAATAAAGTCAACAGTGCAGCAATAAAAGGAATAAACAGCTTCCATGAGGAGGAATTAGGCTGTCTCAAGAGGCTCAGTGCTCTTTACTGCACGGCCGCTGTGTCCCTGTTACCCGGTTTCCTGCAGAGGCGACAGTTTGGGAATGCCAGCAGCAGCCTGCAGCACCCAAGCTGGTCAGCATTCCCTGCCGCCGGGGGTGGAGCGCTGGGAAATAGAAAATACATGGGTTTAGGAGGTGCCGTCACTCACTTTGCAGACAGCTGTGAGATGAGGAACTAGAAGTGTCACACAGCTACCTGAGCGCAAGTGCTTTGCGTTGGGAAGCTGCAGTGGATGCCGGGGGCCGTCCGTAACATACAGTGGCACTCCTGAACACGCGCAGGGGACGCAAGGCTGGCTGGGGTGCCTGAGTTCCTGTGGTGCCCTGGGTCGGTGAAGAATAAAAACTTCATCTGCTGTGGTTGCAGAGTTAACCCTCGAGCTTTAACGGGGGGTGCAACAAAACGTGCCTGAGCTTGCAGAGAGCCCCGGGCTGTAGTCTGGCATGTGAATTGCCTGGGCACAGCAGAGGTTGTCAGTGGAAACGGGTGATAAAACCAGGAATGTCCATATGCCATTAAAAGCTTCATGCATTTTAAGAGACTAAACGGAGGAAAAGGTTTAGATTTGTATGATCTTTATCAACACAGAGCTTCTGTGGATGAAGAGAGGAGGGGAAAGAGGTGCATTTGCTTGATTTCCTTTCAGAAATTTGACATATTTTTTCATATACCATTACCCTGGTTTAGTAAACTTATATTACTCTTCTTCTATATGCAGGTTATTAATAATAGCTACCTGTTTGTACACAGGAATTACAAATTATCATACTCTAATAACTAAGCTGTTCTTAGAGTACTATATTAAACTGAAAGAATCCAACCAATACACGTTTCTTAAATTTTGCCAGTTGTGGCTTTAATAATATGGCAAAACTACTTTTTTTGCCAAAATTTGCACATAGTAAACAATTTATTCCTCACATGGATATCACAGACATTGGAATTGGCTTGCTAAATTAATTAAGCATGTGCTGGTTGCTTTATGATTTGGAAGTGTCATGCAGCCTGTAGATTTTACTGCCTGAAGACTATGATCAGTCTTTGTCTGATAGAGCTTGTTAGCTTGGTACAAAAAAGCAACAGTACTTTCCTTTAGGGAAAAGAGTTTCTTCTTGACGCTGTGGGCTGCTTTTCCCAGTAGCTTGAAAGAATAGCCTCAAGGTCTTAATGTCCTTTAAAAGATTAACTTACCAATGCATTCATCTTAAAAAGGAAACAAAACCAAAACATCACCACCACTCCCCAAACAAACAAAACCCCTGGCCCCCAAAAACCCAAACCAGCGAACAACAAAAAACCCCATTAAAAAGCCCTATGAAAATACACATGAGAGAGAGACATGCTATAGAGAGACTAAGGAGCAAAATAAAATGTAGGTTAAAAATCCTCCAGAAAGAAACCTACTCCGGGGACCATAGAGTTAATTAACTATAGCTAAATCTGAAAAGGACTGCATAGTATTTGGCTCTGTAATACTTATAGTTAAGGAACCTTTGATTAGAAATAATCAAATCGCATGCTTCAGGGTGTGAGTTGATTACTGCAAGGGTCAGGGAGGATCTTCTCCTCCTCCTGCCATCTCCACACATCGTTCCCTGTTTGGCTAAAAATAAATCAGTTGTTAGGAGTTTTTATGTCTTGGTTGCTGCCTCAGGCAAATCACTGGACTTGACGGACCAAGACTGTTCTTTGGAAGAGATTTATGGTAACTGTTGAGCACTGCAAGCCAGCCTGTGGTGTGCTTGGGGGACCCTTCAGTCTGTTCAGGAAACACTTTAAAAACATGTACTTGTAAATGGGTGTAGGAGAAAGCCAGCCTGGTAGCATACATCACATCCACCTGGTGTTACAGCATGGGCTTCCCAATGCCTGGCTCAGACCACAAAAACCTGATAGTCCCCCCGTTTAACGTGTTACGACAGCTTACGTGCTCTGTTGTAACGATAGGCACGGCTTTGCTGTGAGTCAGAAATACGGGAGCTCACGGAAGGAATCCAGGGTGGCTTGGTCCTGCGGTGTCGGACGTGCGGGTGGCACCCTCGCCCTGTGCGGCCATTCCCTCGCAGTGCCGACGTCTGGAGCGTGAGCTGCAGCTGAGCCCCCCTCAGCGTTGTGGGTGTCCCCGGGGCTGATGCCAGCGTTGGCATTTTGTGGGCAGAGGAAGGATTTTGTTGGGCAGTGCTGGGCTGCAGCACACCTCGGCGTGGCGAGGGGACCTGCGTCCTGGCTAGTTTCAGGCTCCCTCAGCACCCTCTCCATTTGGCAGAGGAGCTGGTTTGGATATGCCTCAAATTGCTAAAGCTTAAAAGACGGGGTCAGTCTGGGGGATTTTGCTTTTGTATTTAAAATAGCACACTTTCTAGGGCTGTGCCCACTTTCCAGTGCTGAAAAGTTCAGTGACCCTCAAACCCCCCAGGCACGATGCCGTGAGTGCCTCCATCGCTGCGCCTCCTCCTCGTCTCAGCACTGCTGCGCACCTCAGCATCCCTGATAGCCGGGTCCCGCCCAGCATCAAAGTTACTGGGGAATATTAAGAGTAATATTCATCAAAGGGAGACAGCCCTAGCATTTATTTGCTTCTTCCTGCCTTTTCTGAGCAATTATTTGTGGCTGCTGATGCGTCTCAGCCCTTTCTGCCTTCTCCTGGTGTGGTTTAATTTCCTTTGCTGCCTGGATCCATCTTACAGCGCGCAGAGCCTGTTTGTTGTGGTGGAGTGTTGCTTTTTTACAAGCATTTATCATACCTTGGCTGGAATACCTTTTGTAACAGGGTTTGTTTCAACACTGTTTTGGTTTTAGGGAAGTGCAGTGAATGCAGGCTGCAAAGGTGTGACTGTTTTGTTTTCTGCATATTTAGTACTTAGCAAATAAATGCTCTCCATAAAAACAAATGAGAACAGAAGCTGTTTGTATTCTCTTTGAACATTCCTCCTAACATCAGAAGATGCTTTCAGGTATGAGTTAGGCTCTCACGTAGTACCCAGCATTGTCACAGCCAAGCACAAACATTATCCTGGTAAAACATTATTTCACACTTTGTGACAGACACATCAAATATCTTTAACTATTTAACCAGCAAGGAAATGAGACAGATGCATCAGTAGTTTGGAAAGCATTTCATTCTCTCTGGAGCCCAGTGCTGTTGCAGCCTCAGCTATGTAAAAACCCTCAGCATTTCTGCAGAGCTTCGTCATTCGTATTAAACCCCATCAGGTTCCTCTGGGCCCTCCAGTTGCCGTCCTCGCTGCCATCGCCGCTCTTGTGAAGACCGTGTCGAACTTGTGGGGCTTGGAGCAGCTTGCCTGGTGCATCGGGGGGAACGGCTGTCAACCTGCCCAAATACACGAGGAGGGCGAACAGAGCAGCAGAGCTGTGCAGGGACATCTGCCTGTCCTGCAGGGACAGGGCAGCTCTCTGCCTGCTGCTGAGGAACGACTGCAGGTCACTGCTGGAGCGCGCAGTGCTTTGGGCTCCCATATTTTCCACCCACTGGATGTTGCTTTGTTCTTAAAATGTTGCTTGTTTTCCTGTGCTGGTGCAGTTTAGTGCCTCGGTTGTGATCGGTGGCACAGCTTGCTTACTGTCCCATTGGTTTAGACCATCCCAGGCCTGATTTTCAGAAGAGATCGCCCTCGGTACGGCAGCGTGACCAAGTCCTGGGGAAGAGCTGGCTCTCCTTTAGCTGCCTAGTTGCGGTTGTCCGAGTGAAGACGTTAAGATGCTCGTGCAGGCTTGGCTTTTCTCCTAGCTTTGGGCAAACCTTTTAATATCTCTCTGTTTTCACTCCTGTGTCTAAAATGGCGTTACTGTAATGGCCAGTGGTGGTCTTCTGCAGACCCCGACCCCTCCTCTGGTGCAGCTCTGTGGTGGGTGGTAGGAGACACACGTACATATTTGGCTGCTTCCATGGCATTTTGGCCAAAACCAGCTTGCTTGAGCTCTGAGGTGCCAGTTTATTTCTCAAGTTGAACACTGTAATATTTCCACCCTTGCAGGGGTGTTACCAGACTTAATGAATTAATATACAAAGAGCTTTGAGCTCTCCAGATGAAAGGCGCTGGAGAAGGGCTAAGGATTATTATTTGTGGTTCTAATTTATTTTCCATCAAAGGGATGAGAGGGGTGAGAAAATGCCATTTGTTCTGGAGCCGGGAGCAGGAGTTTGAAGTCTTTTTCTTCTTTCTTTTTCTTTTCCTCTCCCCTTTGTGTGTTTCTCTGGGAATTTTGTGGAAGTCCCTGCTCTGTCTTTTCTTCTCTGGGCACCAGTGTGTGAAGCAGCCAGCACAGTGTTAATCACCAGACACTTCAAGGGCCATAGCAGTTAGGAAAGTGCCTGCCCTCATTTTCAGTAGTAACTGGTTTCTCGGCATTGCAAATAACTGCTAGCTTTAGCGTGAGTTCAGCATCAAAGTAAAGGGAAAGTTTCACACAGAATTTTTTCTCAAAAGTATCTGGCAATATCCTGAGCCCCATCTCCTCAGATTCTGTGGCATTCAGCGATTTTTCCTTTGTAAAAGCTCGGGTTTATATGCTTTGGGAATTCTCATCTCTTGAACAGTGACAGATACTTTCTCTTGGTGTTAGTTTTTGTAGTTGAGTAGCAGTAATTTCCAAAGGGGTGGGAGAACGACAGTGAGAGGACGGGAGGTATGGTGGGAAACGCGCGCAATCCTGTTTTGAGGGTGCAGAACTGCAGTTGGCTGGTCATGGCAGGAGAGCAGGTCCTCCTCTGGCGTCGGCACGGGGGTCTCGGCCATGAACTCTGCTCCGCCTGCGTGGCAGCCCCCTCAGCGCTGCCTGGCCAGGTGCTCATGCTGAGCCGGGTGGGTGGTGGGGGCCAGGTCCATGCTCGTGGTCCAAGCGCGGCGCTTGGCTCTTGCCCCCCGGGGCACGGAGCACCGCTGTTCCCATGGCCGGACCCACCGGGGCTGCTCGTCCCTGCCTGCGGGGTGCTCGGGGTGCGCTGAAACACGGCTGAGAAGAGCAGGGCAGCTGTAGTGCTGCGTCGTCTCAACTCATCGGTTTCTGTGTGCAGCCCCGGAGCGGTCGTACAGGCATTCATGCTCAAATTGTCTCATGGGAGAGACTTGCAGTGCTAGAATGAGGTTTCGCCCCAGGCGGTGAATAGAAATTTGTCCCGATTCCTCGTTTTTTGTGCTTCTTGCTGATTCATGAAGGCAGAGCTATACTAGTCCTTAACTGCCCATGTTTTCAACTAATAAGATTAGAAGCTAAATAGAAGCAGGATAAATGGTGGATTATAACCATTCGATAGTTCCTGCAAAAATCCTCATTATCGCATGTGTAGTTTCACTTCTTTAAAAGACTGGATCGTGTATCTGCGAGTAGGAATTGGCCCGTTGTGGTTTTACTGCTGCTTTTATCACAGACTAAACCAAATACAGCTCTGTGTGTGACGTGATCCAAGCTGAGGGTTGTCTCTTCAGATCGGCAGAAATCACAAGATGACTTCTTTGGTTGGAGCTGCTTGTGGTACCAGCTGAGTTTTCATATTTCACTTCGAGTTTATCAGTACTGATGTTCTGATGCAGAATCATTTTTTGTGCTTTTCTACATCAGTTCAGTAATGCCTGTTGGCGCTGTATTGCTGGAGAAGGTGCCTCCGAAATGGCAGCTCCTAGCAAGGAGTTCTGCTGCTGTGGAGAAGTTGGTCTCGTTTTGGGTCATTGAGATTACACTAGCAATCTTTCTACTCTTTTCTGTATCTTTTTGTGCCATGCTGCTCCTCCTGGCAGTGATTTTGGTGGGGCTACGCTGGGGTTGAAGCAAGCTCACCACACGCCTGCCCATGCCGTGCTGGGGTGGTTTTGGTTACAGCTCAGACAGTGAGGACTTCCTACTCATTCTTTAATCTGTGTAGCAGCAAAGTGTCTTAATATCTGTGATATGAATTGCCCTGTGGTAGTTTTCATGTAATGAGAGTAATTCGCTGGCAAGGGTTAGTTTGGTCCTACGTGCCACGGGAGGTATTTCTCCCAGGGTCCCTCTTTTTTTCCCATGGAGGCATCCCTATGACCTACAGCTCTCCTGTGCCTGGGTATATCTCTGCAGATCACGGTGCTTGTGTGCAGAGGTACCTGAACAGCCTCAGACTGTGAGTGTACCGCTCTGCTAACCGCCTGTGCCGACCGGGGTGCGCCGTGCCGTGCCCCGCAGCTGTACCCGTGCTGTGCCAGGAGACAGAAATGAGTGTGCTGGGGACACATGATTATGAAACTCCTTACAGAGGATAAAGCCATCATTAGCTAACTTTATGTCCTCTGTCAGGAACTCCAGCCCTCTCTTAGGTCCCAGAAGTAGATGTGCTTCAGTTTTGGACTGCAGCCCTTCTGTTTCGCCACACTCTTCTTACAGCCCCACAAGTGTGGCGCAGGCTGATGCGTTGTGCTCCTCCTGCTTCCAGCATCCTCTCTGTCTTGCCTTTCCCCGCAGAAAAACATTTATTGGCTTCCAGATTTTGGGTGCTTCTTTGGTGCCCGTCTTTGCCCCCACTTCTGGGGCCCCTGCTCGCAGCAGAGCCAGCCAGTCAGAGCAGAGCCCTGCGGAGGTTTGCACGGTGTCAGGGCTCCTGTTGGGGACTGGGAGGAGGGTTGCTAAGAGTTGCTTTTTGCTCAGCTGTGATGAAGCATTCATAGCAGCAAATCCCTATGCTGTTGCTATACTTAACATGCCAAACTCAATTACATTGAGAAGAGAGTTTAAAAACAGGCTTTTGTCTAAGGTACAGTATTTTGGCAGCAATTAGCTCCGAGTTTTATCATTTTCCCCAAGGTGAACATGAGAACAATCAGTTAGGCATGAGAAGCTGCTCTGTTGTGAGAGAGGAAGGCAGTTTCCTAGCAAGGCTAAAAGGGTTTGCACATACAGCAGGACATGTTTTTCAGTGCCACCTTGCTTGAACACCCGTCTGTATTTGGTAACTGTGGGAAATGGTTTCTTTGTGTAAAAAGCGCTTGCAGGGCAGTTCACAAGGCGAGGAGGAAAGCGCTGGGGACAAGCAGTAGCCCAGGCCCTCCAGCCACTTCTTACCCTGGGGGCCTCTGCAGGGCACAGGTTTTGCCATCTGCGGGGCCCCTGTGGTCACGCTGGCCCTGGGGCTGAGTGGGTAGCCAGGGAGAACCGTGCGATTCTTTTCCTCTGTGTCGTCTGAGAAGATCCTGTTCCCTTCCCAGTAAAATGAAGGGTATTAAACCCTGGTGTCGTGGCGAGGGTCCAGCACAGGGTCAATGTACTGTCTGCCTGTTTGTTCCCTCATACCTTTTCTCCTTGAGTCCTCTTTCCTTCTTGCCTTTTCACATGGTATTGCAGTATGCTGTTAAATATACCCCGGTACAACAGGGCTCGTGTTTCTCTGGGACATAAAATGCTTTTTGGGGTGTTTAATGTACACATGACCCTCCAGAACAAGGGTGGGAGTGTTTGTGTGACCAGACCCTTCCTCGGTGTTTCTCAGTGCTGTGATCTGGGATTCCACGCCAGCCTCGCTCGGACATTCAGGACGTACCTGTCTGCCGAGTACAACCTGGAAACCTCCCGCCATGAGGGCCTGGACATCATTGAGAATGCTGTGGACAACCTGGATGCACGGAGCGACAAGCACACCATCATGGACATGTGCAACCAGGTCTTCTGCCCTCCACTGAAGTTCGAGTTCCAGCCTCACATGGGGGATGAGGTAGTGTACTCACCCGAGGGGCTACAGAGGTGCCTCACAGCCTGGCCTGGCCTGACCTGGCTTCCTCCTCTTCTTAACCATCACCGTTAAATTATTTCTGACTCCTTATCCCTCTGTGCTGTCTTCACACGCTGCTATTCTTGTTTCCTTTCTTAATGAGACGCTTGGCTCCATATCTCTCCCAATTAGGAAGCCTGTAGTTTGATTCTCAGCTGAACTGCCCAACAGATTTGTAAAGTGGAGCTTTGATTTACCTGCTGTAATTGGAAGACTTCAGAGCGCAGCTTTCAAATGCCGGGTAGAAAATGTCTTGTGCTGGCCTGGGTCCAGGGCACTGCTGATTAGAAACTGGGCAACAGAGCCTCCAGGGAGGCTGCGAGGAGCTTGTGGGTGCTGGAGAGAATCATTTAGGTATTTAAATGTGTATGCCTGATCAGTGCACGACCCACTGAATGCTCTCCTGTCTCTCTTCTGGAACTGCTCCTGTCTCAGGTGTGTCAGGTCAGCGCCCAGCAGCCTGTGCAGACCGAGTTGCTGATGCGGTACCACCAGCTGCAGTCGCGACTAGCCACCCTCAAGATAGAGAATGAAGAGGTAAGAAGTTGCTCTCGGTCTCATGTTTGGCCTTGTAGGCAGCATTGTGGAGCCTTTTGCCTGTTGCGCAGGGGGTTTTCTGGTGTGCTCAGGTGTGGAGTCCTTCCAGCGACTGCTGAGAGTGCCCATTGACTCCAGCTAGTGCAAGAGCAAGCCCAGTACTTAGGAGCTGCCTGTTGGCCAGTTGTTTTGGCTCAAGATGTGTCACTTTCCCAGTTTGCTTCAAAACTATGCTGTCTTCTATTTCTGATAGGTACGAAAAACTCTGGATGCTACAATGCAGACTTTGCAGGACATGCTGACAGTGGAAGATTTTGATGTTTCAGATGCCTTCCAGCATAGTCGCTCCACTGAGTCGGTCAAATCAGCTGCATCAGAGACCTACATGAGTAAAATAAACATCGCCAAGAGGAGAGCCAACCAGCAGGAAACTGAAATGTTCTATTTTACAGTGAGTCTCATCTCATGCGATGCAGGACACAAAGTATTAATTGCTAGGGCTGAGTCCCATTTTAAGTGCTCATTAGTGAAGAGCAAGAACCAATTCAGTCTCTTCAAGTATTTGTCTTCTGTCTGATTTGGGTTTGGAATGCATTTTTCAGTGGCAGGGCAGTGCATAGGGACTGACAATCCCTATGCCTTGTTCTCCTTTTTGAAGGAACAACTGGAGCAACCAGTTGTGACCAAAAACTTACAGAACTCAGTAGGAGTGGCTCAGAGCAGGGCAGCAGACTCCAGCCAGCCTCGCAGTGTGTCACCATTCAGTGGCTGTTCCTGGAGGCCTTTACAATTTTGAACCATCAGTCAAGCCTTCCTTTTCTGGCCTACACGGCTAAAATGTGCCCTTGGCCCCTGGATGAACTAAATGGTAATTTGCATCTTGTGCAGGGTGTTGGAGGAAGCTGCGACAGCCTGGCTTTACAGTGCCTCACTGTTGTGTGCGTGCTGGGTAGAGGCAGCTGTGCTGTGTCTCCCCTGCAGCCTTGGTCCGGTACTTCACTTCCAGGCAGATCTAAGGTTCTCTGTTGTAGTCCTTGACATGTAAGTAATAAGCCATCAGTTCAGCAGAAGTAGCCCTCATTTAAGCATGGTTAGTAGGCTAAAGTTAATAGCATCTTGTGATATATTACACATGCATAGAAAAGCTTCTACTTTCTCTTAACAGTATTAGTATTCCAATTCAGCGGGAAAAAAATTGCAGTTTTCATTTTGAGTTGTGCGTGGAGCTTTTTTTAATGCTTTTTGCAGGAATTTCATCTTCCCCATTCTCTGTCTTTCATTTTCCATCTCTGTCTCCCTCGCTCCTCTTATCTGTAAAATTGCTTGCTCTTGAGTGTTACTGGGTGTCATGCAGTCTCACAACGAAATGAGAAGTTGTGCTGCACAGTTAGTGTTGCCCAGTGCATAAAGTGTCTGATGGTCCCTGACCTGGGAAGGTCTCATGCACTGGGAGTTCTCGCTCTGCATCACTTGTTTGCACAAAGGCAAAGCGCCTGTCAGTGGAGGGAAAGCCTCTTTGATTTTCCAGGCTATTCCCAGAAGCCTGACAAAAGAAAGCTTGCTTTGAACTCTTTTCTTTGGACCTCCTTGCGTTCCCAGGCAGGAGGTGCAGCACCAAGGAGACCGGGCTAATAAGATCATCAGGACTGTGGCTGGAGCAGTGAGAAGTGATTAGACTGTGCTCAGCCCTGCAGCGCATCTGACGTCTGGTTTGTTAGAGCCTGTCAGCCTCGCCGAGCCCCCTCCAGCAGCCCCCCGGGCAAAAGTGTACATCAATTATGGACTATTTTTGCCAAGAGTCTTAACTCACCCTGTTTGTTTTATTTTTAATTCCAGAAATTTAAAGAGTATTTGAATGGCAGTAACCTTATCACGAAGCTCCAGGCTAAACACGATTTGCTGAAGCAGACTCTTGGAGAAGGTGAGTTGCGGGGTTAGGTCCAGGGAGGAACCTCCCGTCACATGAGACGATTTTAAACCAGGCGTCATCTTTCAGTCTTACCTGCTGTCTGTGTTTTCCTGAGTGACTGATGGCTTCTGTGGTTGGCTGCTACTACTAAGTTTAACCAGTGACATGCAAAATCATAATTTCCTTGGAATATTATTCTTTTCCCATCATTTTTTGGGAGTGGACATGGAGAAATTTGTTTGAATCTTACACTGTGTGCCAAAGTGCTGTGTTACTTCTCCAGCAGCAAAGAAATTCCTACCCACTCCAACCCTCTGCCTTTTTCTTTTCTGTCCCCTTCTTCCCCTCTTAGTGCAGCCCTGAACACATGTATTTTCTTGTCCTTGATGCTGTGCTTCTATGTTACAGATTTGCCAGCAGCCTTGCTGATTTAATAGGCTCCTTGCCCCCTGGCCATAGGTTTTTGACTTGCTCTAAACCAGAACTGCAAAGTCATCCTTGTTCTTAAACTAACTTTTCTATAGCGGGCTTTTGTTACCCCAGATAATTTCACAAGTTTGGTTTAGAGCACATACACACAAACAGGCTTCATACAACAGAGGGGGCAGTAACTTCCAAGGGAGGCAGAAGTGAGTGGCTCCAGGTGGGATCCACCACTGCTGGAGTAGTGATGTGCAACCATGTCTCTGGGAGAAGATTTTAGCTCTTTTAAAGGGTTTTAAAAAATTGCATTATTTCCAGTGTAAAGATGATGGAGATGAGTTATTGTCCTGATTCACCAACGGGAGAGAATGTAGCTTAAAATACACAAATGGTCCATGGTACTGTTTTAACAATACAAAAGTTAGACTCCTCAGAGTTAGAAAAAAAAAAAAAAAAAAAGCTTTTTGTTGGCTATTTTGCCAAACATATTTTCTCTGCCAAATTTATTTAGCCTTAAAATCCACCTTCTAGTTAGGTCCTGTGGTATGTTCCACTCAGTGAACAATGAGCCAAGTCAAGGCACAAAATGCAAGCACAAGGAAGGCTGCAAGGGTAGATAGATACATTGAGGTCCATTAACGTATTTCTTTTCCCAGGAGTTTCAGTACTCTCTGTAGCTGCCTTAACCCCTTATCACCCTGCATAGCAGGTTGGTTTCAGCCCTTCTGCATCCCCACCGAGGTCGTCCTGTTCCGCAGCAGCGTGGCAGGGGTTGTGTGAGGCTTGGTAGGTTACAGGGCTCCCCGCTGCTGGGTCTGAGTTCAGGCTTTGACGTGGGCAAGGGGGATGGAGTGTGTGCTTTGCAGAAATTGGACCCATCTGAGCTCTTCCCAGAGATCACAGATCTTGATATGGAAAAGAGCTCTGTTTATTGGATACAGTGCTCAGACTCCTGTGGATTGGTGCAAGAAGTGATGAATCTGTTGAAGATTGATCACCATCCTGGTCTCTCACACAAGAGCCATACCAATGCCATACTTAAGAGGAAGACTGTAGGGTCAGGCATTTTAATTCTCTGGAGTTGTGCAAAAGCAGCCGTGGAAGATTTTCACATGAAAACTTTCTGAATTTCTCCCAGGCTGTGGGATCATCCTGCTATGTAGGCGTTCAGCAAATATTTAGCCCAGAAATGCCAAATGCTACGTTTCAGCATGAGCTGATTCTCATTAGGAAGAAGTCTGGATTTGCAAAACAGTCGTGTGGAATTCTTTGCTTTTTCAGTGAGGAATTGGCTGCAAGCTTGCTTTCCGCAGGTGCCAAGGGAGAGCAGGAAGGAGGCATGTGCAGCCAAATGCTTCCTTTTATGTGTCTTAGAAAAAGGAAGAATAAATCAGCTTTCCTGGCCTTGGGAGAAAGGCACAAACAGCATGTGAAATTAGTTTAGTTTTTTTCAGTGGATTGACAAATACTTTAAAAAATTAACAGATCGTATCAGTGGTGATATGCTGCCGTTTATATGAAATCCAAGCACTAAAAATACACGAAGGGAATGAGAATATTGACAGCCAGAATAGAGTCTGCCTGATGGTGATTAGATGGGCTGTTATCTCACAGGAAAAGCCAGGGAACTGAATACTCCGCTGCATTCAGGTGCTATTAGTGGTCCTCCATGAGGCAGCTGGATAATCTCAGCGGCCTCCCCGGGGGCTTCAGCCCTTATCAGACTGCCCCTTTTCTGCTTGGGTTTGGCCAATCCCCAGCTAGTGAAAATGAGCACTTATTGCAGAGGACCTGCAGTGCATCTGGTTATTTACAAGATGGGCTTCATATTGCAAATGAACCTTTAATATCAGTGGGAATTGAAGACACTTTCCATCTCTTGTGGCCGAGTCTTGGATTTCTAATATGGTTTTTAGTGGTGGGGGCTTGTATAACAACCAGCTCAGCATCTCCCCAACCTGTGGGGCCCTCGGGCACATTCAGCTGCTTTTTGCCAGAAGCCATTAACTCGGGGCTTACAGAACCAGAAGTGAGTGTGTGAGTGCCTGCGTGAATGTGTCTTTACAGCCATTTGGTGGTGACTAATGTGGAGAGATGATGGAAACTTGTGTTTCTTATAGGTGAAAGAGCTGAATGCGGAACAACCAGGTGAGCAGTTTCTTCCACTTCATCTGCTGCTGGGAAGGGCTCGCTCTGGCAGGAGGAGGGTGGCCATGGGAAGGGTTGTTTGCTTTGCTACTGATACAGCTTGATGGGGTTGGGATTTAACCATCTTCCAGCTGCCCTGTGCTGGCAGACTGGAGGGCAGGCAATCCCAGGCTCCCCACATCACTGCCCTGCTTCTCAGCTGCATTGCCTGAAGTGGATTAATTAGGCTGATGACAAACAGGCCCTTGTTTTTGCTGCAGTGTAATTTCTGGCTGACTGGCTCTGAAGTGCCTGGAAGTGCTGTGTCAGCACGGTGCAGTGCCTTGTAGCATAGCTGAGGTTGGGTTGTGTTCAGACAGTGCAACACAAGGGTGTCCGCCCACTCCCCACCATCCCTGTTCATTTGCGGACTTTGATATGTCCCCGAAAGCCTCTCCCAGCTCCAGCTTCTTTGCCTAGGAGTGCAGAGCATGCCTGTATTCACAGACTTTCATCCCTCCGCAGCAGGAGAATAGTGCTAGGGGTGAGTGTAACAGGGAGGAGGCTTTGATCTGTGTCCAGTCCATAAAGCATCTCCACAGAGCTCTGGTGGCTTGCTATGAGTGTGCTGGTTTTCTGGCAGCAAGACCTGGGCCAGCAAAGCCTCCAAACATCTCCCCAGAACATCTACAACCTCTCCCTGTGTTATCTTTTTACAGCCCTGTTTCAGTGTTTAATAAAATTTGCAGTACCAGCAAAAAAAAACCCCATTCTGTGTCAGAAATGCCGAAGCAGATGGCGAAGCCTGGGCTGCCTTTCCAGGCAGGAAAGAGGCTGCCTTAGCAGAGGGCAGCGGGGCAGCAGGGTGCTTTGCAATCTCTTGCCTTCTGGCTGGAGGGGGACTGTGCTGCCGGCGCCAGGCTGAGAGCGGCGTCGGGGCTGGGCACCCACTGGGGCCGCAGGGCAGGGCAGTGAGATGCCGTCAGGGCAAAGAGGAGCCTTTCCTGCCTCGCATGGGCCAGAGAGCGGGGACTGCACAGTGTATCCCTGCACTGACGCGCTCCAAGGAGCTGCTCTTGCCCATGCTTGAGGTCCCGTTCGGATCAGCCATCACGGCGGGGCTGCCCACGCTGCAATCGCCGGCTCTCCTCGCGGGTCCCAGGAGAGCTGTCCTACAGCACCCTGAGACCCGCCGTGCCCCAGGTGTGTTTGCAAGCAGCCCGTGAGGTGAGCTCCGGTCCTTTGGCTGTGTCAGGCAGGGCTGTCTGCTGAGCTGGTTGAGGAAAGCACACCCAAACGGCTAGGTAGAACCACAGGGAGAATTTGCTCTTGAGTTCTTTGTTTACCAGGAGTGGGTGCCCATGGGGTGGTGGTGTCGCAGGCCAAAACAAAGGAACGAATAATAGCCTCCTACATGAGGGATGATGGCACAACTCCCTGCTGCTTCTGTTTGCTTTTCTTCCAGCAGTTGCTTTTACTTCACAAAGGAAAACAAACAAGAGGCAATCTCCTTCTTGTGTGAGGCAGTGCTGTAAGTGTAGGCTGAACAACCTTCCCACCAGATAGAGCCGGAGGCCAGGCTGCCCCGGCCGCCTTGCGCCAGGGCACCAGCCGGGGAGAGGAGATTACACGGCAGCAAACAGCACTGGGTCTCCAGTCTGCAGCACAGGGCTGCTCAGCTGAGAGTCAGGTGGGCACTTGAATGGACAGCAGTCATTCCTGCTCCTCATTTACCAGCTGAAGGAGCGGCTGGAAGTTACAGGAGCGTAGGGTCAAATTGCTTAATTAAAGGCATCTGATTAAGGAACCAGCGGATCACAACTGTCACCTTTGCATTGTAGCTCTGTGTAAATTGTACGTGTCCATGTGACTCTGCTCTGTGAGAACTTCTGCATGAAGGCTCCTAGCACTCATTTTTGTTTGCAGTCATGATCTCTCCTCTACAGACATCAGTATAGCCTGGAGGTAGCGGACAGATCAGAAATCGATCAGACATTTTACGCTATTTTTCTCCCTTTTCTAGATCTAGGCACTTCGGTCTTAATGTCCTTCATTATCAGAAGAAGAAATCAAAATGCAAATAGCATTAATGAAAGCAGCCCTCCAAAGTCCTGATCACTGCACTAAAATAAGTCACACGTTTCCATGGCCTCATTTCCAGAAGCAATAGGTGTCTGTTAGCCGTGTTGAAGTTAACAAGGGTCTTCAAGGTCAGTTCCCTGTGACTGATGAGGACCCTCAGTCACTAGCTAGTAGGGGCAGGGTCACACCACTTCCTAATGCGCATGCCTACCTTTTTCGTTCTAACAGAGGTGCTGGTGGGTTTGCTCGTGTGTGTTGCCTGGGCTCACCTTTCTGTTTGGTGGTTTGAATCTTGGGAATGCCTGCCAGAAAGATGAAAAAGACCATTCTCATCCCTGTGGATGTCTCCCAAACAGAAGTTAGCTACAGCGAGGTGGAGGTGTTCCCACTTTCCTCTTCCTGGCCATCTATGAGCAGAATGAGGTCCATTTAGGAATAAACAGGAATACCCCAGTGTTTTCCAGGGGTAGCTGTGGTTTAGTTTGGATACATCAAGGAATCAGTTGAACTCTTCACCTGCTTTTGGTGCTTTTTCCAGCTGACAGTGCTGAGCTGGTGGAGGTAGGAGGCAGGTGTTAAAAATCCTGCTGAGCACCAACGCCTTTGTTTTACTTATAAAATGTCATCCCTGGTACTAGCACTAACACTGAGCAGCAGTTTTGATATTTGGCATCTCAGAGAGGGAGAATTGTATCTGCAGATCGTGGGTACCAAAGACAGTTGTGACCAGCTGTGTTTAGCAGCTTTATTACTCTCTGGCTTGAACGAAGCGAGTTCTGCATGAAGAGAATTCCTGATCATCCATCGTTCATTCAAGCTGTGGTTGTTGGTATAGTTACTGCTCTGTCACTAATTTCTGGAGATGACTTGTTTTTTACAGTAGGAACCTAGGGACTCTTCAGGAGGGCTGTAGCAACAGCTAGTTAGATTGCTGTATGTGGCTGCAGCTGAGGTTAGACTCTGTCTCATAGGGAAATACTGGAAGATTTTGGGGATAGAAAGTAATGGGTAGGTTGGCTTATTGCTATTAAATGTTTCTATTATCAAGATTAATTTCAGTTTATTACTTAAAGGCTGCAGTCTCGACCTTGACTTGAAATTATGTGTACAGCATATAGCGAACAGTTCTGATTTTGCTCTGGGCTGCCTACACGTTAGCTCTGCTGCCCGTTCAGATGCCTGCCAGCTGCACCCGCGCTCAGCCTGGTCTTTGGGACCTGCAGAAGCGAGGCCATTGCAGCACTGGCTCCAAAATGAGTTAGCCGAGTTAGTGCTAGGGTAGCCCGCCCCAGGCTGCTGGAAAGGGCTTTGGAGAGGGCACGTCCCCAGGAGCTGCGGGCACTGTGCACGATGCGGAGGAGTGGAGCTGAGCTCTTTGCAGGTCCCCTGGCTCCCAGTGGAGCAGTGCCTGGCGGGGGGACGCAGCGGGGGGAATGCTGAAGAGTGAGCGGCTGCAGAGTGCATGGAGCCGCATGTCGACTCCTCACAGAGGGATTTTTCTGTTTATTTCTTATTCTCGGTCATAACCTTTGAGATCGCACCCTGTCATTGCATTTATGTTGGTGTTTTGTTGATTTATTTTGTTCCATTTTCTCCCAGGCCCCCATGTCTTCCCCCTAAGCCACAGAAAATGAGGAGACCTAGGCCTCTCTCAGTCTATAATCATAAACTCTTTAACGGCAATATGGAAACGTTCATTAAGGTACTCGCTGGCTGACAGTAAGAGTTTATGAACGCTGTGAATGTAATGGTGGCTTTCCTGTCCTAACTGCTGGCTGCTTTCCTTCCTCGGCGGGGTCTCTCAGGTCCGCCCTGCACCCAGTTGACCTGGCCAGCACGCGCTTTGCCTCCGTGACGATTTCTCTCCGTAGCTGTCCTCACCCCTCGCGCGTTCCTTGCGTCGCCCATCCCGTCGCCACCTGCGTGCCCCGGGGCGAGGGTAGCAGCGACGACCCTCATGGCTGGTGGCCGTCGGCCGTGCTGGCCGGCTGTGCGGTGCGAGGTGCCCTTGGCCGAGTGTCCCTGTTGTCCGGCGCTGCTTCCACCCGTCCTGGGGAGGAGGATCAGACAGCAAGGGCAACCCAGCCCAGCGCTCTCAAAGGATCAACAGATCCCCCCGCCTTCCCTTTTTCAGCACATTTTTGGTGGCCGTCTTCCCCCGTGGCTGAGGAAGAAGATAAAATGACTCATAAGTGCCCAGAAAGTGTCTCCCAGTTGTAAGGACTGGAAGCCTTGAATTGAAATACCGTGTGTATGGGTGGCTGTGTGGGAGGCTAAACAAGCTATCCTCATCCTTAAACAAAATATATTAATAATAACCAGCCCAGCTGGCTCATCTCAGTGCCAGCTGCTGGTAGGTGGCTGAGGCCCTCTTGTGCAGCTTGGTACCTCCTGGGAGTCGGAAGGCCGCTGCCCGCAGCCCGAAGAGGAGGGTTAACCCACGGGGAGGACGGGCGAGAGCCCTGTCAGTGTGGAGCCGTAAGCCTCTCCCGTGGGAGGCCATTGCCTCTGAAGGCACCAGGAGAGGAGACGCTGCAGCTTGCACGCTGACTGTGACCCACGCCGGTGCCCGTCCGCACTCAGCTGGGGCCCTGGGCTCAGCTTCCAGCACTGGAGCAAAGCGATTCCTAAATGGCTGCTGAGTGGTCTCCTCAAACTGTCACTGATAACATGCAGCGTGCGGCCTTCGTAAATGTGGGCCAAAGTATTTTCTTCACTTAAGCTGGGGTGAACTCAGATGAACTCAATTAATACCGGTGCAGTCCCAATGGAAGGGGGCATTTGGCCCTGCTCGTCCTGGGAAATTACCCAGAAGGAGAGATCTGATGAGAAAAATGAAGAGATGTGGATGTGGGATTTGTCCCAAAGGATACCTCTAGCTATCTAGCTGCCGATCCTCCAAAATCCAGCACGTTGCTATTGCCTGGCTGCTGGAAGGATTTCCCAAGGAAGCGATGCTGTTCCAGTTGCTCAGAGAGTTTAATCCTGCGGTGAAGAAAGCTTTAGTGAAAATACTGTAGGAAGCAGTAGTGACAAACTATTGGATTAGGTAAACTAATAGGCATTGTCCGGCTCTGATTTATTATTCTCTTAGGCTCTTTTAGTGCAACCATAAGCCTAAGAGCAGTTTATAAACAGTTCACTGTCACAAGTAATGTACAGGCCTGACTGACAAAGCCGGTAATCTCTTTAATACTTGTAATTATTCCTTACTTAAACTGATTTTTAAAAAAGTAATGCTCATTAAAGCCCAGCCTGTTCAGCACTGCGGAGGAGGAATTATCTGCGGTGGAAATCTCTCTGAGCGGATGGGCGTCCTGTGCCAGCGGAGAGTCCTTGCGGGACGGTGCCGTGCTGCTGGCGTTGTCCTCGAGGCTGGGGACCACGCGCCGCCGTGGGGGACGTGCGGCTGGCTGCCCGGTGCCCCCGCGCCGGGGCGGCTCTCCCCGGAGCTTTGCCTGCGCCCGGGCAGGGGCCGTCCCTGTCCTCCGGCTCCTGCAAGTGCCACAGATTCAGGGAGGGAAGAAATCCGAGAGGCTCTTTCTGCCGGTCGCTGAGGCTCGGGTGCAGCGTGCCAAACGGGGTTTGGGAGGGAGGGTGGACAGCCTGAAGGCCTGGGTTGGACCTTGCTAAGCTGCCATTGCATTTGAGCGTTCATGGCCTCCGAAAGAGATGCTTACCTCTAACTGAACTTATCCTTGCTTAATCTTTTCTTTTTTCCCCGCTCTGCTGCTTTTTTGTGTTCTCAGAGGAAGGAGGAATGCGCGAACCAGAAATCAGGTATTTACTAGAGGCCCGTCTACGAGGCGGAGTAAATTAACCAGAGAGATGCAACAGTACTCTACTGGAAAAAAACAACCAGTTTTTCCCTAAGGAAAATAAATGTCTGCTTAGGCAGTCAGCTCACATTGCCCCTTGAGCTCCTTCCACGAGGGGTCTGGAGAGAAGCAGCTTTGAAACAAAAGCCAAAACCATTGCAGGTTCAGATACAGGTAGTTCATTTCATATGCTGTGGTGTTTTGGTTTTTTTTTTTTCTTAGCATCTGCTGACAATGGCTCTTTCTTTAGGTGGAAATATTGTTGTAAGCTCTGTTACTGGAAGCTTATTTCATCAGACAGGTATAGCACAAGTTTTATTTCAGCTCAGCATTACACCTTTGAAATGGAATAGCTGTGATCCTGTTGCATCAGTCCCCTGTCTCAACCAGATAGTGAGCAGCAGTCTTTCACACACTTTAGTGAAAGCTTTTTTGTGCATAATTGACCGCACGTAGCATACTCAGCACTTTTTGATGGCTTGATGTGTGTAACACCTCCTTTTCTTGCCTGTTCTCTTACTAAACTCAATGGCACTGATTTTCCAACCTCTGTTTTTGCAATCTTTAATGCATTTCCTGTGCCTTGTTATCAATAAACCAGTAATTTTTTCCTTTTTCCTTTCCTTTCATGAAGGATTCAGGACAGGCTATTCCACTTGTAGTAGAAAGCTGCATTCGTTACATCAATTTGTACGGTAAGTTGATTCAGTAATATCAACAAAAACTTTCTGCAAAGGAAATTAAGTAGTTGTAATTAGCCGTGAAATATAGTAGAGATGCCCGCTGCCCTTCCTACATGGGCTCAGGTTATAATTACAATGGCATTGGCCGTGATGTAGCATTGGATGACTGGCAAATATTTAGGTTTTGTTAGCACTTACGCAGGTTAAATTGTTCGCTCAGGCCCCAGGCCAACGGGACCCCTTTCAACACTTTGATCTGGGCGGCCTTGATTGGAGAATATGAGCAGAAATGAATCGTAGCAGGCTGTCCCCTTCTTGCTCTGAGCCTTTCCGGGTGCACAGACTCCTAGTTTCTGCTGTTCTTTACCAGAAAGTACCATGTAACAGTTACAGAAATCTTTTCTAAAACTTTGTTCTTTTCCAGGCCTTCAGCAGCAGGGCATTTTCAGAGTCCCTGGCTCCCAGGTGGAAGTCAACGACATCAAGAATTCGTTTGAGAGAGGTGTGTTGCCAGGGTGTGCAGCTACAGCTGGGACACTGTGTCGGAGCAGAGATTGTTGATGGGAGTTTCAGTGTGTGCTGGATGCATTAGACATTGTGTAAAGCCTGTGCTAAAGGCCTTTCTGCTACGAGACACGAGGAGGTTTTAACTATCCCCTTCTAGGTATCTTAGTATTGTATCTGCAGCAATAGCAAAGAGTCACTTAGGGAAGGAGCATGAGAAGGAGGGGTAGGTGCAGAGGTATTTTCCACAGTCATTAATTAAGAGCATGAAAGCCTCAGATGAGAGCCATAAAATTGTTTGGGATCCATTTTCCTCCCTCCTGCAGCGGTTTGTCAAGGAAGGAGCAGCACTCCTATGTGTACCTGGTGGCAGTGTCGGTTGTGGAGTTGCCACTGATTCTGTTGAGAAAATCACATCGAAGGTGAAAGGCTGGCAAGACAGGGCAGAGCAATCCTGCTGTCACTGAGTGAAGGTGAAGCTGTGAAAGGGGCAGTCTAGATGGGGGTAATGGCCTCCATGGCATTAATCTTTGAGCAGCATCGGAAGGATCGAGGTGAAGGTGGCCAGGCCAATGAATAAGGCAGTGGTGGGATTGTCAAAGGCTGGCAGATTTGCACATCCAATTTAAGAGGAATTAGTATCCAAATCCCTTAGGTTTTGAAAGCCCTTTATAGATTTAAGTCAGCACAATGCTATCCAGAACCATTCAGTCTATTCCAGAGGCATAATTGCATCCTCCAGCCAAGCCTGTCTTCTCAGGCTTTCACCCACCATTGTTCAGATCTGCTCAGCTCTCTGAGCTGTTGCTGTAAATGCAAAAATGCACTGGGCTGGAAACGGTGAAGGAGAACTGAACAGTAACATCTTCCGGAAAGGTTTAAAATCTCCACAATAAACTGGTTTTTTGTAGGTAGGGCTATAGCATGTCTCAGCATGATGCTGTGTAGCAGGTGCCTTATTAAACTCTCCTCTTGCTGGCAAAATGCATAGCATAGAAATTTTAGGTTTCTGCTGAGTTAGTAAAAAACACTTGCTGTGTTAGTCCAACTTGACAGTAATGCTGGAAATAAAAACTCTTCCCTGGGCAGGTGAAGATCCCCTTGCTGATGATCAAAATGAACGTGACATTAATTCAGTGGCTGGAGTCTTGAAGCTGTATTTCCGAGGACTGGAAAACCCCCTCTTTCCTAAGGAAAGGTTTCAAGATTTGATATCTACTATAAGTAAGTACATGTGGCAGCTCTTCTCAGCGAATAGGGTGGGACAAGAAACAATAAACGGGGAGTAAGTACACCTGAGTTTTGCTAATAGCAACTTAGGCTGTAAGAAAGGTTATAGGTCTGCAGTGGAAGCTGTTAGGAAAAGACATTAAGGGTGTGAATTTGCAGTGCTGGAGGTGAGGGAGAGGTAAAACATCTTGCTGTGGCTCTTTTAAAGTCTTCCTAGTATCATGAGGATCACCAGAGAGTCACCTCCAAGCTTAGGCCAGTGGGCTGCACATGCAGCAAGCCCGTATACACATTTGTGGGTTGCATGAGGGGTCGTTAATTGCTTGAACAGGGTCGGCTGCTGTCCTGCCTGCACAGATCTCTGTAGGGAATGGTGGTTCCTGTGCCTGCCCATCAAGCGTCATGCAGCTATGGCTCCTGGGACCCAAAGGGGTTTTGCTGCTTTAGCTTGGTGCCTTCTACTAAATGTAGTGAAGGTCAATAACTCGTGGTTACTCACAAAGCTTCTCTGACCCTTGGCTCTGCAGACTTGGTTTCACCCTCACTCGATCAGCTGTTCTCCAAGTGTTTGCTATGTGCATTTCCCATCCCAAAGAAAACCAGAAAGTACTTTGGGATGTGAGCAGAGGTAGAAGCTGAGCAATTTTAATCATGAAGGGTCTGGGATTGATGTCAGGGAGAGTCTAGTTTCTTCTTGTTCTGTCCTGAATTCCCCTCCCAGCTCCACTTGTTCCTCTGCAACTGAAGAAACAGATATCCCAGCTGGGGTTTATTTCTCTCAGTACCTTGTAGTGATGACATTTATTTATTGGCAAGTCATGGAAATTACTCCCCTGGGGGAAAGGAAGAAGACAGAATGAATTTGATGTTTCAGAGATGATGGAGGAGCGTGTTGTGCGCTTTGGCTACAGGATGACTATTTTACAGGAGAAGCGTCGGGGTTGTTTGGGGGTTCGAGTGTCTTGGTACGTGGGTAGCTTCAGGCAGACTGACTGCTGAACATGTGCTGAAGTCCTTCGTTTGGCTTTCAATGCTCATGGCTCCTTCCCCCCTTCTTAATGTGCATAACTGCTAGAGATTTAGTGATGTCAAGACAGACAGATGATACCTAGAGGGGAATGACACAGGGATGGGCTTGTTCCAGAAGGAGAAGAATGTGCTCTTATTTTTCAAGAACAGTTGTTTTCTATAGTAGCTTTAGGAAATTTGCTGTTGCCTTTCAGTTTTGATGTGTAAAACAGCGCAGCACACCTGTAACACAGCAAACAAAGGAAGCTGTTTCTGTACCAGTTTTGTGCCCTGGACAGGGATTTTTAGCCTGGCTTGCAGTGCTCACTCTGGCTGCCCTCCCCAAGGGGCTTGCAGCAGGCAGAGCAGGGACCCTGAGCGGGCACAGCCCCCAGAGAAGGGAACGGGTCCACTTCGGTGCCAGGAAATAAGCCTGGTGCTTGGTGATGTGACTGTCTGTATGCTTGCAGATAGGCTTGTGCTTTGGAACCATCCCTAATTAATGCCAATTTGCACAATTTATTAAGCTTTTGGGAGCTTTTCATTGCAAACATAATCTGTTAATTTTCTGGATAGTATTCTTTTCTTTCTTTCTCTGTTTTTTTTTTTTTATTTTAGCAAGAATCTTCCTTTTCCTCATCTTTCCTTTCTTTTCCTGCTGCTGTTGCTACCTTTTGATTAAGGATAGATTTTAAATGAAGTGCCTCGTTCCCATTAAAAATCTGACCTTAAGTGCATCTGATTTTCTGCCACATAAATATAGGCTGTGTAATAGGTGTCCCAACCTAAACAGATTGAAGAAACCTTCTTTCTTTGAGAACCACTGCTCAGTAAAATGCCACCCTTGCTGTAGGATGTTCTGTCTCATTTTGTAATTATGGTGGAAAGGTTAAACGCAGCCGAGCAGTTTGTCTGGGCTCTCCACCGCAGTGCATCACAAAGCCACCTTGATTTCCCTTGGTGCCTGGTAAGGTATTCTGAACGAGGTTTTTGCAGCAGGTGCTGCTGCGCATGTCGCAGGGCCTCTGAGCGCCCCTGGAAGCTGCAGAGCCACATCATTCCCTGCCGATGTGATGGGGAAGCCAGGCTTGCTGGTGGCAGATGAAAGGCTGGCTTTTCCTTTTGCTTGTGAGGGACTGACAGTTTACATGGAAGCATTTCTCAAATGCACATGAGAAATAGGAGGATAGAAAAGGCACTTTGTTTGCAAAGGTTCATTCAGGGTTGTGCCTGTATTGTAGAGTGATTGATGATTACTCCATTAATTCTTCTGAGTTACAGCCAGTTGAAACATTTTGCTACATGAAAAAAGGCAAGTGCTTCAAGACAATTTCTTCCTCTGGGTTTTGGAACAGATATCTATTGTTGTAGGGTTTTATCCAGTTTTTATTTATTTGATTTTTTTTTTTTTACAAACGTCCTCTTAAGTGAAACCAAACTGAAGAAGTAAAGAACCCAGTAAGCAATAACAGGGGATCAATACATTCCTTAAAAGGAAAAATTTCCAAAATTAAATATTATAAAGATTTCCATCTTTGTATCAAAGCCAAATTTTGATCAGAATTTTGAACAAATGGCAGGCCTGCTACATCTTTTTAGTGAATTTTATTACAATTAGCAAATGTCAAAGTTTGAGCCAGCATAGTAAAGTAAGCACCTCTTCCATGCATCTGAGGCCGACTGCTCTCAGGAAAGCTTTGGTACTCTTTGTCTGCTTTCTGTAAAATAAAAGCCACAGGATTAACTATCTACATAACATATTGAGCAGATACTAGCTTAAAAACCCCGTAGCCTTGGGGGCTGGCATGTGCTGCCAGCTGCTGCAGGACGGCGCTGAGCCCCCCGGGCAGGTCGGTGGTGGAGCGGGGCTCTCGCAGCTCTGCAGGCGGAGGAGGCTGCTGCTGCACGGGGGCTTTCGCATCCTCCGGGTGCGGGGCTGCAGGAGGGCGGGGGGGCAGGACAGGGTCCCCGGGCGAGTGAGCTGGCGCTGAAAGCAAGATAGCTCTATGTCACCTGCTTCCTACAGAAGGAAGCTGGTTTCTGATAGCAGCTGTGGGCTTTGTGCACTGCTATAGAGAGAATTGAATCTTAAAGTGCTGACTTGGAATCGATTCAGATTAAATTCCCACTGAGACCAGTGGGAGACTGGAGCAGAAGGGCTCAGAAGGACCTGATGGTTAATCCGTAAGAGTAATGTGAATAAAAACCTCATTTTGAAATCTGCACTGGAGAACCAAGCAGTGCTCCATTTTCCAGTGCCATATTGACTAAAGCCGTTGAAAAATAGTTGTTGAGGAATGAACTAAATAATGCATGAACAGTTACTTTAAAAATAAAACCATGGATGTTTATACTGAATCTGAACATAGATATGAATTCACCTGTGGAAGAGAACTATGCCCAGATTCTTTTCTTGGACCTTAGTGCCAAACCTTAGTGGGTCAAATCTGGAAACGGGCTATTGTTTTCCTTGCATAGTGGGCTACTAGATCCGGAACGAGTCCCTCTGGTGCCGTGTTGTCTCGTCCTGAGAAGGTTTAAAGATGTGCTTTCTATCCATGTCTTCCAGAAATCGAGAACCCCACTGAGAGAGTGCACCAAATCCAGCAAATCATCGTCACTCTGCCCCGGGCTGTCATCGTTGTCATGAGATATCTTTTTGCTTTCCTTAATCAGTGAGTGTTTTTTTTTCCTCTTTCACTTAGTTTCTCCTTGCCCTCCTTTTTTTCAGGGCTTCCCTGTCTCTGTTGCATGAGTCCTTTTTGGTATTGCCATGGAGAGTTGTATTTTGCTCCTTCCTCAGCCTTGCCTAGCCATGGCTGTGTGTTCAGGGAAGGTGTACAGTTCAGTGATGATTGCTTTTTTGCGTGATGGGGGTTTGTTGGTGGGAGACTTTTCTAAGTGAGTGGGGAAAGTCAGCACCGCACCTCCCTAACGCTTGTGCTTGCAGCTTGTCACAGTACAGCGATGAGAACATGATGGATCCCTACAACTTGGCCATCTGCTTTGGGCCTACTCTGATGCACATTCCAGATGGGCAGGATCCGGTGTCCTGCCAAGCCCATGTCAATGAGGTCATCAAAACCATCATCATTAATCATGAGGGCATCTTCCCCAGCCACAGAGAGCTGGAAGGACCTGTCTACGAGAAGTGCATGACTGGAGGGGAGGAGTACTGGTAAGGAGCGGGGGCAGGACTTCATCGTTTGCAGAACTTAAAGCCAGATCCCCTTGTTAGGGTTATCTTCTGGCACTGTACGTTAAGAGTGAACCTGTGTCAAAATGCAGGGTTTTGGCTTGATTCCTGGTAGACAGAGAATTGACCCCAGCTCACCCAAGCGTAGGAAAAGGGCTCTTGGGAGCAGATCCCTGGGAGGATGAGGTGTGAGGACAGCTTTGGGGGAAGTTCAGACTTAGTATTCAGGGCAGCTGAGCCCAGGCTGAGCACAGTGCTAGTGAATTTGCCCCTTTGCAGAAGGGGCATGCCCTTTTGCATTTATTCCGGTTAAACATTATGAATTAGGTATGCAGTTGATAAGTATTTGATATGCTTGTGCTGTTTTACACTGGTTAAGAATCTTACTCCATACCAGGCTGTCTGTGTGGTTCTTAGTTATAAATACCTTCATAAAACTAAGAGGATTTTGCACATCTAACCAATTAGTCTCTACTTATATATGTCAGCTTTGCTTTTCATTTTAGCCTTGCTGGTGAAAACAGGCAATTTCACTGAGTTTTTCTTTTCATTTTTCTCGTGCTGACTCAGCATTATAAACCTCAGTAAAAACTTCAGGAGACAATTGTTTCCAATAGGAATATTAATATTTATAAAAAAAATATTTTAGCTGCAGATTCACAGAAGTGTGTTGAGAGCAAAACAGAATTTTAAGTCAATTCTAACCAAATTCCTCCTTGGCTGGAATTTTTGAGTAGTGTCTCATAGTTCCATGATAATTTGCTAGTTGGATGAAATCTCTTAGCCCGAAGTTAACCTGAACCTACCAGTTCCTTTTGTTTTGTCAGTGTTAGAGGACAGATGAGTTTGCATTAGCTGTGGATGGGATCAGCCGTGTGCAGTTGCATTGCATCGCATCTTTCTAGTGCACAATTTGCCCTACTTGGTATACGCAGGATAGGAAAACTCCATAAACAAACTCCCACGTTAGAAGTGTAGGTGGTATTGCCCATTTGTCTGGAGGATGCTGGAATTCTAAACTGACATTCAGATCTGAGTTTTAACAAACCGGTATTTATAACAGACTTGAACTGGGTTGTGTGCAAGCTCTATACATTTCTGAGGCATAATCTTCCCTGAAGCTGATCACTTGCCACCATTCTTACTGATGCAAGGACAGGATAAAATGCTAAAACTCATTGTGAATGAGTGAGTGGAGCATTTTAACTTGGTATCACTTTACATTTGTTTTGCCAAATATGAGTAAGATGCACAAGCAACAGAACGTGACGTTCTGGGCCTGAAGATCAAGGTGTGAGTGTCTGCTGTTCTCAAAGCAAGTTCAGAGATCTGCTGTGATTTAAAATGACCATCTCAGTCCTATGAAAACTAAAATCATAACTTTTTCCAGTGTCACTGGGACTAGAATTTCCCTGAACAACTTACTTTTGCTAAGTACCTTAGGAACAGAATCTCGTTCTTTCTTTGAAAGCATGGTGTATTTATTTCAGTGACAGCCCACACAGCGAGCCAGGCACCATCGATGAAGTTGACCATGACAACGGCACGGAGCCACACACCAGTGATGATGGTGAGCACAGATGTGAGCAGCAGAAAATCGGGTCTGTTAGAAGAGCTGTGCATGCAGGAAAGCAGTGTGCACTTCGCTTCTAATCAGATTAGGGCCTCAACTAATATCTGACACTTTAGTGGGGGTTGATGTTTTTGTGTGCTTAGTAATGAATATGCATGTTAATAAATGTTGTGTATAGGTTGTGCAGGGACCTTTGCAGTGGTCTGACTCCATGGCAGGATACACGGGTTGCTTTTTGGAGCTGTTCTATGAGATTCCATTAATCCCATATATGACTTTTTTTTCCTTCTCCTTATCATCTGTGCTTACATGCCACACGATGGTGAGGACGCGCTGCATGAAATGGCTCATGAGAACAGGAGGGGAGATGGGGGGCTGACGTGGGGGGGATCAGCTCTGTTTGCTGCGGGCCCTTGGATGCACTGTGGGGAAAACAGTGAACATCAGTGGCCCCGTTGGGAGCACTCTGAAGTGAGGGGGTCTTTCAGCTGCTTTTATGAGGCTGTGGATAATCCCCTGTCAAGCAGCCATCTCCTTGGCAGAAACTCAGTGCCCCTGTATTCAAGCAAGCCACGGTCAGTTCTGTTTCCTTTGGTGACACAGTACCTGCCTGCTCGTTTTTCCTCATGTCAGGCCTGTGGAGCTGGCCAGCTTCAGAGGGCGAAGCAGGATTTGTTGTGAGCCAGGACCGCGTGGATGGGTGCAGCCGGGTGTGAATCCCTTGCAACTGGGTGCATCACCAGTGTTGTGTAACGCTCTGGAGGAGGCTCAGGTCCGGCTTTCTGTAAGCTCCTGTCTGCCTGCACCTCTGCGTAAACCAGCTTGGAGTTTCACATATGGGCTCTCGGTAAAAGCTTTGAAGCTCGTGGCAATCACAAAGGCGAGCATGGAAACGGGGGTGCTAGCAGAGCTGGTCAAGAAGCGTGTTTGCTCCAGGACGCGGTACCGAAGCAGGAGGAAGCACTGCACTTCCTGCACCCAGAGGCGAGTCCGGGAGACCCGGCACGGCACAGCTGAGGGACGGTGAATGTGCAACCCCACGACATCATTTAATGGCAGGACTTTGCTGTGCGGAAGGGCACCGGGCAGCCGAATGCCTCTTCTGCTTTCCTGATGGCCACCATTTCCTTGGACACGTCCTGCGCTGACACCTTCCGAGGCTGGCAGCTGGCGGGAGGGCTTGCCCGGCTGGCCGGCACTGCGGGGAGGAGGGGAAGGGCGCAGCTGGGCCGGACAGCTCAGGACCTGCTTTCAGCTACAGACAGGAGCCGACAGGACTAGAAGATGAAGGAGAGCGAGCTGCCATTTAGCCAATTTTATGCTTGGGTGGTCACATTAATAGCTCTGATTGGAGTTCCTGGGTGATTAACTGTGTTACAAGCGTAGAGAAGAGGAGCAGCTTTATTTTGTGAATTCACATATTCCTTATTCCCCTCTTCCTTGCCCCGTGAACCCTCCCTGCTGGGAAGCTCAATATTTTATCAGGGCTGTGAAAGCCCTCCTGGTAGCCTCCCCGACTCCATTTCCTCCAGAGCATTCCTCACTGATCCTGCTGTAGTGCTCCCAAGCACCCTGCTGCTTGTGTTGATGCAGATGTGTGTTTTAAGCTGGGGAAAATCAGTCTGCTGAAGTGACCTGTCCTGTCCCACATGAGGCGAGGAAGGGGGCAGGGGTCTGATTCAGCATCTCCCACGTCTTCCTCCGGTATCTCCTCCTCTGTGTGGATTTTGTCACTGAGCAGAGTGAGGGGTCGCATCCTGATTGCTGCTGATGCTGAGCCTGTGGTTAGTGACGAGGCAGACGGAGCAGAGCAAGTTTTCATGTTCTAATGAGAATGTGGCAGATCTGGAGGAACTGGGCATATTTGCCCTGTTTAGCTTTGTCATCACCTGTCTGCCAGTCTCCAGGTGGGGTTTAAAATGATCAGGTGTCTCAAACTATCAAGGTATGTTAACTGCTTGCTTGCTGGCTCCCATAGGGGCTAGAGGTAGTTGAGTGGTGGCAGCCTGCTTTTTCACCCCTGTCTCAGAGCAAAGTGAGGCAGAGTGCAGTCTGCTCTTGCCAGTGAGGAGAGAAGTGCCATCGCTGCCTTGCAATCACTGCAGTGGTTTCTCTGGGATTCAGTGCTCCCAGCTGGAAGCAGATTTGCAGAAGAGCTGGGCTCCTCCACGGGCTCCTTGGCGCCAACCAGGCTCCTCTTTGGGTGCACCAGCATCCCCTGCTGTGATGCCCTCGGCCAGGGCCTCAAAGGCTCCTGGTGTGCTCACAACCTCCCAAAGTGAAGTCCTGCCTCAGCCCTCTTGAATTTCAGGCCCTGTGAGCTCCCAATTTGTGAATCCCTGGTGTTTGGTAGAGCTTAAATTAGAAAAAGTGGAGAAGCAGTGAGGTAGAGTGCTGGAAGGTCTGCAGATGTGGGGGTGTGATGCAGAACAGCTGCCTGGCCAGAGCCAGTATCATCATTTCTATGGGGATCCCCAAAGGGGGATTCGTTACTCATCAATAATTCAGGCAAAACTGTCTCCAGGATAAGGAAAGGAAGAGAAGGTAAGCGGGGCTTTGATCACAGTATCTGACACAGCTTAACAAGATCCCAGTCTGGAGGATAATGGGGTTCTGCAACTGAAGAAATCACTTTATAGGTAGAAAATGAGAGTGCGGGTGATGATGCCATATGCACACAGGGAAATTTCAACTACTCCCCATCTGGTTTGTAGCTTTTTGTAATTGCTGATAGTTTGTGAGTCTGTGAGAAATTCCAGGAAGGCTGGAAGAACAAAAAGAATTGATCAGTCTAAAAATAAGATGGTTTGTGCTCAGTGTAAGATGCTCTCGGGAAGCTAGGGCAGCAGCACTACTGCTGTTCTGGTGAGATATCTCTTTCTAGGATCTATTGTGCCCTTGTGATTGTTGAACTAAGCTTTTCTCTATCTGTCCTTCTCTCCTTTGCAGAAGTGGAGCAGATTGAAGCCATAGCAAAGTTTGACTACATTGGACGATCTCCACGAGAGCTGTCCTTTAAGAAAGGAGCTTCGCTCCTCCTGTACCATCGGGCATCAGAAGACTGGTGGGAAGGGAGACATAATGGTGTGGATGGCCTCATACCCCACCAGTACATTGTGGTGCAGGACATGTAAGTAAAGTGGCATGTGTTGATCCAGGGTGTTAAAATCACGTAATTACATGAGGTCCATCTTTAGCCACCTAAAATAGGTGGTCAGATTTTCCCAGGTTTAATGACTTTGGTGGGAAATCTGGATCTGTTTGCATCTGCCTCACCATGTATTGGCTCAGATAGTTTCTTGTTCAAGCTGATAAAGCCAAGCACTAAATATTATACCTCAGTGTGCCTGAACCCCATCTATCACTGACTTCTCAAAGTGGCATGACCCAGGCTTAATATTGGCCTTGCCACCTCTGTACCTTGACCTGGCACCGTTCAGTGCCCAGCTGGCCTGTAGGCAGATCCCAGGGTCCTTCGCAGATGCCACTTCTGTTACAAGTACTGTACCTGGATTCATTAAAATGGCAACTACAGCACAGGTTGATAGGGAGACATGATGCTCGCTTTTTCCAAGCTCTAGGTACTGTCTGAAGTGGTGGCCTTGGTCCAGCCCTTTGTTAACAAAGTCTGGAGCTGCTGAAGTGGTGATGTTCAGATCCATGCTGTGGCTGGGCCCTCGCCTCTCTCCTGGGGCAGGGCCCTGTTAGCTCATGGAGGTCTCCTTTTCCTAGGGATGATGCGTTCTCCGACAGCCTGAGTCAGAAGGCGGACAGTGAGGCAAGCAGCGGACCACTGCTGGATGATAAAGCCTCTTCCAAGAACGACATCCAGTCTCCGACGGATCATATTGTGGACTATGGCTTTGGGGGAGTAATGGGCCGGTAGGAAAACTCTCATTCTCCTATGAACACAGAGGTGGTTGCTGTCACGTGCGGGGAGAGTCTGTGTGTGGTGTAGGGCAAGACAGAAGGGAAGGCTTCAGTAAGCACTGCAGAATAATATGAGCATGGAGGGGATTTTCATGTGCATTGCTAATGTAGATCTTAACAAGTAAAGAAGGTACTATGCTGTCCCTTTCTTGGCACTGGCTAAAATGTCTGTCTTCCCTCTTGCCTTAGTCTTCTGGAGCTGAAAGGCTCGAGTTTGGTTTGATCTGAACTCTCAGAGCTGAGCAATTGTCTTACAGCATGCAACCAAATGCTTTCAGTCTGACGGACAGTGACCTAGTCTTGTGATGGATTCTTTGCAGAGTGAGATTGAGGTCTGACGGTGCAGCTATCCCTCGCCGTCGAAGTGGGGGGGACACCCACAGCCCACCCCGAGGGATGGGTCCTGGCATAGACACTCCTCCTCGAGCAGCGGCCTGCCCTAGCAGCCCCCACAAAATACCTCTTAACAGGGGCAGGATTGAGAGTCCTGAAAAGCGCAGAATGGCGACATTCGGCAGTGCAGGCAGCATCAATTTCCCAGACAGGAAGGCCTTGTCTGATGGCCACCCGCTGAGATCGACCTGTGGATCGACTAGACACAGTAGTCTCGGAGATCAGAAATCTCTAGAAGCAGAAGCACTTGCTGAGGTAAGAGGGTTGTGAAGTGGCTCTCAGTGCCCAGGGATCGAGAGGCTATAAAATAAAGGTCACTTGGGTTGCACCGCAGAGCCCCTTCCATCTCAACGCACTTCAGAATTACAGTGCTGTTGTAGCTGCGATGGTTTAAAGATAAAAATGAGCAGCCAACAGCTTGCCTGCTTTTCCAACTATCGGTTGGTCTAATAAAAGATACTGCCTCCTTCCACAAACCTTTGGAGCATTCTTTGAAGCAATAGACAGAAACGTTCGATCCACCACCAAAATGCACTGGCAGCTCTCACCTCCCGCAGGGAGGGAAGCGCATTATCTTCATCTGATGCTCCATAAGAAGCTTAGATGGAGAAAACTGGATTTGCCAAATCAGCATTTGATGCTGGATATTTGGAGAAAGGTGCTTCAGGTTTGTCACTGACTGCTTGTAGCTGGGACCTGAAAATGTTAGTCTAATCTCAGTGTGACACCTCCAGCCATGCAACATCATTGGCATCACACTAGGCCATTGGTTCCATAGTGCTCATTAAATTCATGTTACCTCCAGCACAGCCTGCAGGTCTCCTCTCCCTACTGCTGGCAGGAGGCCCCCAGCCAGGTATCAGTCAAGTTATACCAAACCTGTTAACATCTCGGAGAACAGTCCCTTCATGGAGCAGGCGGCAGGAGGCCCCCAGCCAGGTATCAGTCAAGTTATACCAAACCTGTTAACATCTCGGAGAACAGTCCCTTCATGGAGCAGGCGGCAGGATTTCCCCAGCCTCTTTGGGACCACATAGTTCAGGCACAGTCCCTGTGGATGTGTCCAAACAGCCATGGGTTGGGCTGGTTCAGGGGCTGGGAGCACCGTGTACAGGCTGTTCACCATCCCCTATTTCAGCAGTTTGCTGGCAGTTTGCTTCGTGCCACCCTCCGGCAGGAGCAGCAGCTGGGGGACGGTGGGTGATGCCCAGGCGGAGGGGTGTAGCTGCTGGTGAGACTGCTGCCCTCCACCCGGCAGCAGCTCGTGTGCCACAGGGTTTGACAGGCTATTATGTGTTGAATCAGCTGCTTTCGGTGGGATAATTAATGATGATTGCAGAAAGGAAGAACTCTTACTGTCCTGTTTGCTTTTCCACCAGCCACGCTCCTTGTTCTCTTGCTCTGCAGCACGCTACCCAGCTTCTCTGTCCATCAAGAGCTTGCATTTGGTGTGATCAATTTACAAAGTTACGGTCGTAGCACAGCACGTGCCCTGAGCGATGGCTCGAGCTGAGGCACCACATCCACCTTGGGACAGGATAACAGCATGCACAAAGTCCCCGGGCTCGGCTGATGGCCAGTAGCATGGCACACCGGGGCCACGTTCCCCAGGTGCAGTGCAAGGCTGTGGGGTCCGGGAGCCTCCAGAGGGACGGGTGAATGCTGAGGACAGAGCATGATATGCACAATTTTCTTGGGTTTTGGGGCTTTGGGTTGTTTTTTTAAACCTTGAAAAAGATTCTCGCTCAGCTGATATAAATACCTTGAAGTCTGTAGAGCTGCTGGACTGGTAGTCCTGAGGCTTAGCTCTCGGTGAATATTTTCACTCATTATCTGAACAGCTTAGTAGAATTAATTGGAGCTAACTTGATAATCATTTCCCTTCTGCTGATCCTCTGAACATTATCTGAGGCTCACCAAGCGTTTTGTATGCATTATAAAATTAAGGACTTGTCTACAGAAGGACAGCGAGGAGAGTTAACTAGAGCTACTTTTTAAACGATCGATTCAGTTACCTTAAATCACTTTTCAAATGGTCTCTTTCTGAGTTAGTGGCCTTAATTCAGTTAAGGTGGATTTAAGTGAAGTCAGACTAGGGCCTCTCTATTTCTGAATGAGACTATCAGCACTACTGTTGTAGGCAATTTAGCTAATTTCCTTTAAATGGACGCTTCTAGTTCAACTGGGTTCACCTTGTGGAGGATCTCTGTGGACGGACCCATGGGATCCATGCCTAGGAGACATGACCAGAGGTGGGCAGGTGGTGAGGGGCTCGGGCCGGTCTCACCTCGGGTCCCTCCCTGCAAGCAAGGAGAGGCATTGTCGCTGCCTCTCTCCTATTTATGGTGAGCAGCCATTGTGCTGCTTACTCTGCATACATCCCTGTGTGTTTCTGTCCCCACGTGTGCCCATTGCCCTGTAGGCACAGGGACAGCAGAGCTCTTGTACATCAGATGGAGGCTGCAGGACCTCCTTTTTTGGGGAGAAACCAGCCTCAGTGTTGCAGGGGAGCGTGGAGATGCCCTGTCTCGTTGGAGATGTGGACAGGCTGATGTTCACCCCATCACTTGTGGTGCTCGGAGCCTGCTCCCTTTGGAGCTGGCGACCAAACTCCTGTTGACTTGGGAGACGTGAGGCACCTTTGCACAGCCAGCGTTTGGGCTTTACATCTTCTCCCAAAGCTCCTGCTTTGCCTGGAGGCCCCGTCTTAGGTCAGAGACCCACACAGACAAACACACATGCCAGGACGGGGGGCATCTCCACGGGTGGGGTGCAGGAGAGTGGGTTGATGCTGTGGCACGGTGCTGATACCCCTTTGTTGGTGGCGTTCACAGGATATCGAGAAGACCATGAGCACGGCGCTGAACGAACTGCGGGAGCTGGAGAGGCAGAACACGGCCAAGCAGGCCCCCGACGTGGTCCTGGACACGCTGGAGCCCATGAAGAACCCCCCGATGGGCGCTGCCAACTCGGAGCCCGCCAGCCCCCTCCACACCATCCTGATCCGGGACCCCGACGCTGCCATGCGGCGCAGCAGCAGCTCCACCACAGAGATGATGACCACCTTCAAGCCGGCGCTGTCGGCCCGGCTGGCCGGGGCGCAGCTGCGGCCCCCGCCGATGCGGCCGGTGCGGCCGGTGGTGCAGCACCGCTCCAGCAGCAGCAGCAGCTCAGGGGTGGGCAGCCCCGCCGTCACCCCCACCGAGAAGCTCTTCCCCAGCAGCTCGACGGATAAATCGGGCACCATGTAGGCTGGAGCGCGGGGACTGCGGCGGGGAGAGCCAGCGCCTGGATGGTGGGAGCAGGGCCGGCAGCTCGGCAAAGCCTCGCTCGGCCAAGCGGGAAGTCAAAACCGTGCTCAAGAGGAACCTCTCCAAAAGGGGAACAAGTGTGTAGCCTAGGCCTGATGGTTGATTGTACATAAGTGTATGTGTGTGTGTGTATGTACATATGTGTGCACACACACGCCCGTCCATGCAGTAACACTTCCCAAGCTTGCAGTCCTACGGCAGGAGGAGACGGCGGGTCTATGTGTTGGCACTGGAGAATACACGCTATATGTAGAAGTATATATTAAAAAAAATAAGTGTACAGAATTCGGTGACTTTTTTAAAAAAGTAGATTTACCTCAGAAACTGGCTCTGAAATGTCCTCTCTAGAGATGTTGGGTTGATTTGGATTTTTTTCCCAGGCTATTTGTGTGTGTGCGTGGAGATACATAGCAGCTGTGCGTCGAGCAATACAAGGCCAATCCTGGAATTTATTTTCTGCACCTCGTGGCATTTAAAAAAAAAAGGCGGGTGGGGGGCAGAGGGTAGATACAGTGGGTTTTGTTCACTGCTGGCCTATGGAGAAGAGCTGGAAATTCATAAATGCCAGTGTGTGTCAGGCTGGCTGGAGTGTCTTTTCAAGCTGAATCCCGAGACGTTTTCATGTGTGCTGTGACGCCCCGGCCAGCGGCACCCGGCAGGAGCGGGGACAGAAAATGAGGTGTACTCCGTTGGCTTCACGCAGGGAGGAGGACGTTGCTGCTGCACCGGGGCACAGTGCTGCCCTGCCTGCACCATGGGGTCCACAGAACTCCGATTTTCTTGAAGATTTCAGAATGAACAAGGACTAGTGACAAACCTGTGGTAAAGCATAAATAGAGTAACTTACAGAGTTTTGAGATGCTTCATTTCCCTTTCCCCACACACTTCTTTTTCTTTTTTTTTTTCTTTCTTTTTTTTAAAAAAACCTAATGATGTCTCAACAGATGGGACTAAACAGGCGAGGAGGCTTTGGTACAACAACGTTCCTTTATTTGAAGTTGCACAGCAGTACATGAGGGTCTTGATTCAGATTGCATCTTCTTGCATGAAAAGCATGAGCCATATTTGACCATATCAGATACGGAACCGATCTGATGGGGTGATATTTTGCACTTTCTGTACTGTACTATATAAATACAACAGTTTGAGTTTATGCAAAAGAATCTACATTTTGTTTTTCCTCTGAACATTTAACCCAGAGAAAAAATATGCAGAAAGAGCTGGGGATTGCATGGTACTTTGTCTGATAATGAAGTCTCTTCTGTAAGCGCTGAATTCAAGACACTCTGTGCTTCTCCTGCAGTTTTTTTTCTTCTTGTACAGATTTCCATGCAATGACCCGTGGTTTAATTTGGTCACTTCCACATGATCACGTACAGCCCCACCGTGAAACGGGCCATGGTGAGTCTCTTCAGCTGCATAGAAGAGCTGCACTAATGGCTCCTTCATCTTCATCCTTTCTTCCTGCTATCTCTGATTTCTGCTGTTCTGTCTGTCCCTGGGCGAAGAAGCTAGCGAGCCCTCCTGCCTCATCCAGCAGTCACCTGCCCCTGCCCAGGGCTTGTTTCTGTTCCCTCCTTCATCCTCCTCCTCCCTCCAGCACCGCTGCAGACCCCAGCTCGCAGGCGGCTGGAGGAGCAGCCCAACTTCCAGAAGGCAGCGGCGGGGCTGGCCGGGGCACTGAGCCCACCGCTCCTGCCGCAGCCCGCGTCTCAGCCAGGGAGCTCACCCGAACGCGTCCGTGGGCGCAGCCGCCCCAAGCTGGGGCGAGGCGGCGGTTACCCCCGGGTACCCCCACGTGCCGGGTATGGAGCCGGCGTCGCAGACCCGGCGTCGCAGACCCAGCGGGACCGGCCGCTGTTTGCTCCTGCGCCCAGCGCACAAGCATGTGTCCCTTACACACCCCGCTCCTGGCCGGCTCCTGCCCCTGCCAGTCCGTGTATATATATTGCTGTACTTGCTTAAATGCTGGAAAGTAACTGTTAACATGTAAACTGTACAAAAAATAGGCTAAGATTAGATGAAAGCCAATGCCACTCACCAAATCTTTGCACTTAGTAGGTAGCTCAATGTAAAAATAAAACCCAGTAATAATAATGGTAATAAAAAAAGAGATAAAAAAACAAAGCCGCAAAGCTAACCTTTCAGTGTACAGTGGGGGAGAAGTACTGTATGTAGTGATTCTGTCATTGTTCCTCCGTATAATGCTGTAAGGGGAAATGGTGTTTATGTACTTGTCTATTAACATTGTTGACATTTGTAATTACCACAATTGGTTCATATTGATGTTTATTTTTCTTCATAATTTTCCCCCCCTTTCCTAACTTAGGCTAACCCTGAGGTCAATGCCTCTGTCATTACGGGCAGCAGATGTTCAAACAGTCTGTCAGTCTGGTCTAGTAATGAACCAGCAAATGTGCTTTTAGGGGGAGGGAAGGAACCCATTTGGCACGAGAGCTGTGTATTCGTTGCCAGTAATTATTATTTTTTTTTCCATTTAGTTCCTGGAGAACATTCACTTTGCCAGTCTTCTGGTTTTTTTATATACTTTCAAAGATGACTTGATAGCAAAACCATGTTTATTAGGGTTTTCTTTTTTTTCCTCCCTTCTTACTTTTGGAGATACGGTACAAGTTCCAGTGTCTTTCTGTTAAATTATTGCCTTTCATTTTCCTTTGTTTCGTTTTGTTGTGGGTTTTTAATACCATTGTTTTCTTATCTTTAAGTGCCTTTTTGAGCACCAGAACAAATGCTTGGAGTTAATGTCCTAGGAGCTGTACACATCATGATTTCCTTTGTACAGTTGCGTTCTGCTGGGGGTGATTGCTTTTAAAGTCCTTTTTAATTTTTTTTTTAAAGAAAAGAAAACCAGGACGTTTTGTTGAAGAATAAACTACCCCTTTTTAATACGGTATTCAAATTGTAGTTTTAACTACTGTAAATTTAAGGGAAGAAATGTATTTTTCTGCAAGCTAACTTGGCACAGAATTGAAACACGTACATTGTAGGAGTATCACAACTGGAACCTGCTCATGTTTTATGAGTAACTTTACCCTGATCCTCGATACCTCTCTAAAGGCGTAAAGACTGTAGGCTTCAGAGAGTTCACAGAGCTTTCACTGTGAAAACTTTTGGCCGAGTTGCTGACGTGAGCGGGCGGTGGGAGCACCCTGCCTCCCACCGCCCCACCGGGCGAGGGTCCGGAGGCGCCGGCACAGCCCCTCCGCGGGGACGCGGCCGCCAAGAGGAGGGCATCCTCATGGAGCAGTTGTTTCTCTGCTGTGCAGAGCGAGTGCCGACCCCCAGCTCGGCTCCTGCAGACCCTGCCGGGTCCCCACGGACCCGTCCCATCCCGTCCTGTCCCGCAGTGCCGTCGCCGCCTCCGGGGGGGCAGCTTGGCGCTTGCCCACCCTCCCCGGGGCTCGGCGTCGCCTTCAGCGCTGCTGCCTCGAAAGCAGCGGCACCCACAGCGGTCTCTTCTCTGTACAGACTCTTCAGCGATGCGCGCGAGTGTGTCGGTCCCCGGGGTGGTGATGACAGTGCACTTTCTTCCTTAGGCTGAAGTACCCCTGGTAGGTCATTTTTGTAAACCCTGGACTGTGTTATTTAACTAGCGGTGTTGTGGTTTTCACGGTGCGGCAGTAGATGTCCCGAGTCTGATCTGCTTCCGAGTGGCTGGGCTGCGTAGTCTGGTGGGGATGGGTTTGGTTACGCCGGGAAGCCGTAGGAAACCGCTGGCTGGCTGCCCTTTGTAACGGTCGTCCTCCTCCTCTGGTGTTGTCTCTGTAACGTATGGTGAGATGCCGTTCAGCTAGAGTGTCTGAGTGGGTCCTCTGTCATGTATGCTGATGATGCCATGTAGATGAAGCCACTGGTTGGGTGTGGACTCATCCCGTTGAATAAAACTGCTTAACTTTTCTCAAAAACAGCGGCTGTAGTTTCAGAATATTTGCTGCCTCTGGGAGCCGTGTGGGCTGGCACCCCCGCCTGCGCCCCTGCCTGCGCCTGCACCCACACCCGTGCTCGCGGCTTCCCCGTCCCCTGCACCCCGGTCCGGAGGCAGTGGCCAGGGTGCTCCTCCAGAGCCGCCCCGCAGCAGCAGCGCAGGACCTTCCCCGTGCCGACGGGCAGCGGTGGTGCCGTTGGCCGTGTCTCCTGGCCGCTGCTCCCCTGGAGCCATGAGCCAGGCCCGCGGTCGCTCACCGTGGCTGACTTGGTGTGTTCCGCTGCGTGTGTTTAGATGAACCGCTGAGAGCGCAGATGGGCTCCTTCCTCTCAGCCCTGGGCATATGGTGAAAACATGCAGGGAACAGACATGTAGGCCAATAAAAAAAACAAACCACCGCCTCCAAGAGGGTGTAAATTTGGCCATTGCTGGCGTGGGAGGGCCCAGGCTTGTCTACACCAGCCAAGGTGTACCCTGTGTTTCGGAGGTGTCGTTTCTTCTTCTAAATGTTATTTTAAATGCATTTAGGTAAAACCAACAGGAACGTTCTTCCATTTTATTTTGAACATATCTGCCTTGAAGCTCACTGTGCTGAAACTGCAGTAGTTAAAGGCTGAGGAGGGGGCTGTGGGGGTGTGTGAGGCTCCTCCTGGGGAAGGGCTGGTGGGGAAGGGCTGTCCTGTGCTCTCCCAGCCCCTGGTGCAGGAATCGCTTCCAGCCCTCGCTGCCTGCGCCCATCTTCAGGCAATTCAATCCCTTTGCAAACCTCCTGTTTCGGTGAGAGCACCTTTGGGTGGTTTATTGCTTGCCCACAGGGGAAGGCTGCCTCGGATGGGGAATGGGGTAGGTGAGGATGGCAGCTGAGAAGTGCGGTGGGTAGGGGTGAATGCCCAAGAGGAGCTGGGCTGAGCATCCCCGCTGCCTCCCCCTGCTCGCCCTTCATGTGTTTTGTGGGGGGTCAAGACTCGATCTCTTGTCGATGCTACCTTGTTTTTCCCCAACCTTTCACGCCTTGAGCCCTTCTCAGCAGTTCAGCGCATTAGGGCTCGCCCGTGCAGGAGCATTGGATTAGTATTGCTCTCAAAATCCGGAGGGCGGCTTTGGCAGTGAAGCGTTAAAAGACTAGGCTTGCTTTTCTTTTCGAAAGCTGATTACACAGACATTAATTATCACTGGAGGAGCAGAGGGGGGGGACCACAACACGGCGCTCTCGCATCCCTCCAGCCACTCGCTGTGTGAGCACATTCATGCCCGTAGGCTCTCCAGGGCCAGAGACCTGCCACGGCTCCCTTATTCTCACGTTGAACGGTGTTTTTCTTCAGGGGTCATTCCTCCCCACCACCACTGGTCCGTCCCCCCCCGAGTGGCTCTGCCCCAGAGGGGGTTTACCTGCTGCCCCCCCGCCTGTGGACGCGGCTCCCTGGCAGAGCCCCTCTGGGACTGGGGGCCCTGTGCGTCCCTTGGCTGCCAGGCTCTGCCCGCTCCTGTTACCGACAATTGCCCCCTCCCCACAAAAACCCACGGTCAGCTGCCGAGCAGCCAGAGCTGCTTCACCTGGTCCGTGACAGGCCTGCTGGAAAACTGAATTCCAGCGTGTGTCCCCATGCTGCTGCCAGCCCCCTGTGTGGGGAACCCCCCCAGCCCTGCCACAGAGGACGTGTCGCACTCGGCTCCGGGAAGGGGACGCGTGCCTGCAATGCACAAGCGATGCCAGACAAAAGCAGATGTCAACATGAGCTTAAAACAAAGATGATTTAGCGCTCGCTCTGTTGCAAACAGGACAAGAGAGATTATCTCCTTCCACAGGGAAGGAGCGAAGGGGCTTAGGGGGCCACGCAAGCCAAGGAGACGAACAAAGGCCGTTCCTGCCGCGGCGCGGATCCCCACCGGGCACCACGGCCTTTGGGACCGGCCCGGTATTTGCTTTTAAAGGATTAACTTGAGCCAGCTAAGTGGATATGAAAACCGTGGCGAGCGCAGGAGGACGTCGTCCATCGCAGCCTGCCATGTGCTCGACGGCCCCGCGGTGCAGCCAGCACCCTGCCATGGAGGTGCCCGGGCGGCACAGCCCCGCTGGCTCCCAGCATCGGTCGCCGCGCCAGCGGCCCCAAGCCATGCTGGGTCAGTCCTCGCCCAGGGCTCTGCACTGCATGTGCAGCACCTCATGGCACGGCAGCTTTAACCTATGAGATTTATTACCAGATAAAGTAAAGCAATGTAATTAAACAGTTTTCCTAATGCACACGCGCTGCTGGTTTCATCAAACGTCTGTCCTGTGTCCAAATTATTCTTCTGCTGGACATTCTCTGAGTTGAGAAGGTCCCCACAGTAATGCTAGTACTTAATGCACTAAATGAAGCCTTTGTCTGAGAGTAAATGTCAACATCATCAGTAAATTGATAACTGATTTCCAATTAAAAGTCCATGTTCCCCAGCACTCCTAACTAATACAGGCTCATGTTAAGCTATTTATGCTTTCTTCTCCTGACAAGAAGGCTTTTAGTGCCATAACTGGGATATTAAATTGGCACTGGGAGCTGTGTCCTTCGTCACTTGGCTCCATGGCAGGTAGCTGACCTCCAAGGCCAGAGTGCATGCTGCCATGCATACAGCACCTCGGCACCAAACAACACGTTCCACGCTGGGGAACAATGTATTTTTAATGAAAAATAAAGAGTAACATCGCTAAAGACAGCTCAGGAGTGAATCAGTATGATAGGATATAGCTCTGTCTCTTTACGCTGCGGGTGCCCATCTCGACCCAATAGAATAGAAAAGTTTGTAAGTTTGAGGGAAGGAGGGGGAGAGAGACACAACGCCCTGCGCTGGCAGCAGCAGGACATTGCCTCTCCAGCCTGGGAGAGGCTTCACACCTCCTTTTATTTAGCTCTTTGGAAACCTACAGGAACCAGGCTAAATACCTGGAAGAAGCTGGCTTTGCAGAGGGCATCTGCTTAACAGTTGGAATGACTAGAACACACAGAAGAAAAAAAAAAAAACACCCACAAAACCGCAAAACAGCAACCGCAGAGGTTGCTCATTTGCAAAGCACCGGAGGGATGGGTCCAGAGGGGAGGCTGGCTCCCGCTGCGGCTGTGCAGGGCGAGCTGGCAGTTTTGTGTGCTTCTGGCTGGGGAGGGCAGGAGGGAAGGGGACACCCTGGTTTCCTGGTACCAGGAAATCATGTCCTTAAAGCATCGGATGTGATGCTTTGGCGAGGAAAACAAGGTGCTTTCTGAGCAACATGGGTTATATCAGAACTGGGGCATTGCCCAGTTGTCACGTCAGGCACCTCCTGCTGCCACCGCTGCACTGTGGCACGGCAAACCTGCACCATTTGCGTTGTTGGGGCTAGTCCGGGTTCTTGCTTATTCACTCCCATTTGCGTTGCCTGATGCTACGGCTCCAGGTTTAAGGCTGGACTTCAGTTCCCGGGCTGAGGATAAAGGCAGCTTTATAAACTTACTTCTGTTAAGGCTGGTCTGGAGTAACAAACCTGCCGCCCCGGTGGGGCTCACCGGAGGCCAAGTGACCCGGGGCTGCTGCCGCAGCGCTGGCAGCCGGGGTTCGCTCCCGGTGCCGTTGTGTCTCGGGGCTGCCGCCCGCTGCTCCGACTGCGAAGCTGGGCGGCAGCTGGTGCTGCTCGAGCAGCCATCGGCCCGGCCGCCATCCCTCAGCTGCCTGCTGTCGCGGCACCGAGAGGAGCAGCCGGCTGTGACGGCGTTACACCGCGATCTGGAGAGCTGGGAGTCGTTTATTTAGTCAGTGGATTGCCTTGCTCGTATGCCTCGTATGGCCTCACTCAAGCATGCTGCCGAAGAGAGATGAGCGGCTATTAATATTTAATTTCATCCCATCCGTGTACATTCTTAATTCAGTCCTTGTTATAACTCCTCCTGATTGATTGCCACTTTGCCGACCTCCGCGTCGCACGGTGCTGCAGACGTGAAGTTTCAGCCTCCATCAGCGACCTCTGTGAGGCAGAGACCGTCCCCGCTGCCCAGCTCGGGGAGCAGCAGGGCAGGGAAGAGTCACCCCAAAGCAGGCGATGCTGCAGCCTGGGGAGACAGGGGACCCTTGGCCCCCGCCACCTGTCTCTGCCCCCTCCCCGCAGCCTCTCCTGCGCTCCTGGCGCAGACTGTCAAGGTGCAATGCACTCCTGCGTGGCCAGAGCATCCTTCCCTGCCCTGTGGGTTAACAAACACCGTCTCCTGCCCCGGGAGAGCCGGGGCTCCGGTAGTGTTTCCAGCTGCTGAGTGTATGAAAAGCTCCACGGCTAAATAAACAGCTCCAGTGAAGTCAGAGTGCACTTCACACCCGAGTTGATGAGAGGCTGCGGCTGGCAGTTTATTCAGAGGCCATATTACATTTCTTTCCATTGTTTTTTCTGCCACCGGTTTGTGGCTTCGCTTTTCTCCCCACCCTGGCAGTGCAGAGGAGCAGAGACCTCCCTGATTTCTTCACTCTACCCCTGATGCGTGGCAGCTGCAGAAACAGAGCCGGCAATGTTTTAGCAGCGGTTTGCATGGGACCTTGACCAGGTGAGGGTTGGCTCAGCTGCAGGTGGGGCTCGACCTGCATCTCCAGAGGGCAGCAGCCCACCCCGGTCCCTTTTTACAGCTAATTAGCACGGCTTCGGGCACAGCCCCAGAGGAGGGGAGTGCAGGGGTGTCTCCAGGCTGGCAGTACCCCCCTGGTCCGGAGCTGCTCACCCACCCTCTCCCCACGCACCAGGAGCATCCGTAAGTGGCTGGGTCCAGTGCTGGCACAGCCCGGCACTCACCAAAGGGACACCCCGTGCCGGGGGAGGCTCCTGGGCACCTTCCCTGGGAAAAAAAGCCCCTGGGGGCTTTGGGGGGTCCCCCAGCAGCCGGGTGGCCCCAGGCAGCGGGTGCGTGGAGGGGGACTTGGCCCTGGCCGGGCTCTCGGGCAGGTCGGGCGTGCGTAAAGGTGCGACGCCGGCGGCACACGCAAGGCGGAGACCAGCCTGCCGCGCTTCGGCGCTTCTTGCGGTAAGCGTTTTTGCCCCAAACCGAGAGAAAGGCCCACGCGTGCCCGTGGGCTGCCGTGTCCGCCGGCAGGTGGCAACAGGCCCCCGCGCAGCGGGCTGGCCACCGAGCCCGCCGGTGGCCGAGCTGGCCGCCTCCTGCTTGGCTTGCCGGTGGCATTTCGGCAGCGGGGACAGCAGCTCTTGCAGCGCGCTCCTGCGCTCCGCAGCTCTGCTTCTCCCTCCTCTGTTCGCTGGCAGCTGCGGCCGGGCGAGCTGGGCTGCTCCCCGCGCTTCCCGTCCTCTTCGCTCTCGGTGCGAAGTACCGGTTGCTTCAGAGGAAGGTGCTGTAAGAGGTGTTGGGAACTGATAACTGGTGGCTGGATGGTGCTTCTGAGCACAAAGGTTTATGTCCTGATCTGTGTTAATGCATCTGCGGCCAGTCTCTTTAATGATACACATGTGATGCTAAGTGCTTCTTGGGTAACACGCTGTTCAGCCTGAGTCGGAGCCTCTTTTCTGGCTGGATAACAAGCGCAGATATCTTGTTTGTAGCTGCAATGTGGGGCCGTTGTTTCGGAGTAGCACGTGCTTGTAACTGCGTAATGGTCTCCAGCCACTGTTCGGTTTGCAGAAGGAGGGCTGATGCCGAGACTGTCGGAGAGCTGCACATTCCTCACCCACAGCTAATCCGTGCACGCGTGGCTGGTACTGATGGGTGTTTGTGTGGGCCCCTTGGACACCTGCCCCATGTTTAAGCATTGGATACCTGTCTAAAATGCCAAGTGGCCATATCTGAGCATATTTCTGCTTGGCTGAAGATTAAGACCCAAGTCATTTCTCTGCAACAGGTCTAGTCACCTGGCTGAAGTGGTAATAATCATTAACTTTAAGTATAAACAATACATTGAGTGTATTTCTTAATTTCTATGGGCCAAATGCAGCATTTACATTTAAATTACCTTTCCACACTACTGCACACTAACATACGTGTTGATTTCCCTCTAAAGTTAAAAATACACATAAGTGAGTGTAAGTATTTCCCAGTCTGGTGTATCAGAGTGATTACTGGACAGAGCTGCTACACTCCTCGCACCGTGGGAGTGTGCCAGGTCTGGGACAGTGAAGCCCATCAGAATAACATGGGGTTTGGGACTGGAAGGAACCTATGGCTTGAAGATGCCTGTGGTGCCCTGGAAGCAGGCTCGGGTGCTGGACCGGGTCGGGGCGTGCTGAGTCGCTCTGTTTGAGTTTGCTGGTTTGCTGCTCAAGGCAATGTGCGGGGCATGGAGCAGGGGGCTGCAGGGAGCCCACCTGCCCACCGAGCATCAGCTCTCCCTGGAGCTCCTGGAGCTTGGAAGCGATGGTGGTGTATGAGGTGGCTGTGTGGTGGGTCTCGCTAATGCCCCTTGCTGGAGAGTGTCAAGGGGCTTTGGAGACAAGCCACATGATAAAAAAGGAGTGGAGGTAAAATCATGTATGTATGTCTTCCTTTCTTGGCATTCAGGTAAAAAAGAGGTTTCTGCCAAAGCTGTGCTGCATTTGGTTTTGTGAGTCAAAACTGCAGCTGGCAAAATACCACGTCTTTGGGCACTTTTCTCCTTCTCTCCAGGAGTGGAAAGTCCGCAGAAAGCTGCTTGTCCTCAGCTTGCTCCATTCCTCCTGTGGCCTTGAGCTGGAGGGATGGCCAGACCCACAGGCTTTGGAGGGAGCACGAGAAATTAAAAATCCACTTTTATGTGTTTCTCTGCTCTCCCGATGCTGAGCTGGCGTGTGTAGAGCCTGGCGCTGCTAAAAAATCCATGTAGTCTCATGGCTGCAACGGTGCAAAAACTCAGCAGTGGCCGGACCCGTGGCTGCTTCGCTGGTTGTGTTTCCTCCCGGGTCACGTCTTCCCCATCGCAGGCTGGTCTGGACGTGGGGGAGCTCAGAAAAGGGACTCGTGTGTGTGTGTGTGTGCGCGTGTGTGTGCACAGCTGGTCGCAGGGCGATGCTCCCCGCCGGGAGAGGGGCCGGCAGAGAGCTACCTCGGGAAGCTGGCATGCAGTGATCGCAGGGGCTGCTGGTGGGCATCCCCGTGCCTGTCCCTGGCCAAGCGGTGAGCATCCGGAGCAGGTTCGCTCACTGGGTCTCTGCAACATGGCCAAGCCTGGGAAGGGGCTATGGATCCTCAGCGGTGCCAGAGGTGGGGGCTGGCGATGGGAATGGGTGCGCTGGGGCTGCTCCATCCTGGCTGTGCCAAAGGAAAGCTCCCTCCACGTCCTGGACCTCTGGCTGAAGATTAAATTAGCCCCAGTAAAGATTTATGAAAGATCAGTGGCTGAGGTCAGGGGAAATATTTGGATGTGGCTGGTGGCCCAACTCTGTCCCCCATGGGATTTGTGCCTTCCATGAGAGAAGCACTGAGAGCCGTAGTGGTGGGCACATGGCTGCTGCTGGGGCTTCACCTGTGCCAATGTGTGTCATGTTGTGCTTCTTCCCTGGCATCAACTGGAGCAGCCTTTTGCAGCGTTACAGCATCGAAGCTGCCCGTGCTAACGAGTTAGCACAGCTTATTGCTCCTGGAGGAAAATGGCCCCTGAGTAAAGCCTGGAGCAGAGCCACGTCTTCCTGCAGAACTGGCTGCTGCTTTGGTCTTCTGAAACCAATGAGAGCCTCTAACCATGCCTGTGCAGAGACCTGTTCTGGTGCCTGATGAGAGAGAAACATAGAGTTGAGCTGCTCTGGGCTGAGATCTTTATGGGAGGGCTGGGGCAAAGTGGATGGGAAGAAGAGAGGTTTCTGTGCTAATAACTTAAACTGGTGTGGATGCACCCAAAGTACGCTGTCAGGTCTGTACTGGGGCAGATGAAGCCAGAACAGGGAAGCTGCAGTAGAACAAAGGACAACCCTATACAGCACTTTGGGTGGTGGAAATAGCTGTGTGGGTAGCAGGGCACAGATCCAAACCAGGCACCCCCCGAAGGGTTTTAGCCCTCTCCTCTGGTACACGGCTGAGCCCCATCGCCTGCCACCCCAGAGCGACTGCTGCTTCTGCCCTACCTTCCCCAACCAACACGGACGTGGCGTGTGGGAAAACACGATGAACCTTTCCCGTGCCCTGACCTCCCTGGGCAGTGGGGCCGAGTGTCCTGTGCCGGAGCTGTGGGAGCGGCGAGGGCCGACCGGAGGGGTCCCCGCTCCCGGCCAGGGAGAAGGGCTGTGCCGTGCCGTGCCGCAGCATCGCGGCACCTGGGGCGTCCCCGCCAGCAGCCCCGGAATGATGCCGTCCCATCAGGCCGCGGCACAAGGGCTGCGTTGTGACCGTGTCGCAACCTCATTCTGCCCGCTTCTGCAGGGTTTATTGATGGTTTGTGAACAAGAGAAGGTGAACCTCAGAGCAAAGTTGTTCCTGTGGGCATGCTGGGCATGAGGTTCGTTTCTTGATTTTTTTTTTTCTTTTTTTTCTTTTTTTTTTTTTTCCCCCCAACACTTTACAGAACAGAAGGGTCCTCTGGCCCCCGTGAAGGGCATTTGTACGTGTGGGAGTTAATCCCTTGGAAACTGCTGCATTATTTTCAGATTGTATTTCCAAACTTGAAGTTGGTTGAATCACCAGGGACCATTAAGGAAGAATTCACTGTATTTTTGGGAACACATCCTTCAATCTTTCTCTTGACTGAAGCTGGTGACGCTTTTATCTGAGAAAGGCAAGGCTTTAGATAAAGGTTTTAAAGCACTTTACAAATGAGCTAAAGCTGGTTTTTGAAAGATGGATACTTTTGTCTGCGCTATATTGTAGAACCATTCAGAGGTTCCCGTTACTGAGATCTGTACAAAAGGGTGATAAGAGATTTTTCTCCACCAAGATTTCTGCCAGAAAAGAAAAGGGGGGAGGAAACTTGAGGCAAACTCATCATTTGGGTGTTAAATATCGCTTGACTCTTGGTATTTAGAGTCCCGTTGTGCCTTTAACTTGGTTTACTACCTCGCTGGTTACCAAAAAGGATGTTGAAATGTGTATTTATGGCCTATGCATTGCACTGTAATTATCTGCCAGGTCCACTTGAGCACTGCCTCGTGAATCTAACAGCTTATGCAAATCAAAGGAGGGTTGATTTGCATGATGATTTGCATGTGTGTGTACAGTTCCATTTCTGGATGCAAACTGCTTGACACAAAGATGGATGTGATCCACGTAGCCTGCGCAGTGCCCTGGCTGCCAGCAGGGTAAAGGAGCAGTCGTGGCCATTTGCTGCGCTGCCCCGGTGCCCCTCGGGGCGGGGGTCCCCTGCGCCCTGCCAGGGGGGGTTCAGCTGCGACCACCCCAGGGCAGGGGACACACAGGGACAAGTATCTCCTCTGAGACCACCCTGCAGATCCAACGGTCCCCACGTTGCTGGTGAGCTTCACGAGCAGGCAGCCGTGTTTTGGTCCCAGGTCCCCCCGGGTCAGGGGTGTGTGCGGGTGCCTCGCTGCTCCGGGCCATGCTGGAGGGGGTCTGTCACCGTCACCCCAGAGCAGGGCGATGCCTTGTTGCTGCACCTGCCCGAGATTTTACATACAAAATAACTGTGTTAAAAAAAAAACAAAACAAAACCAAAAAAACCCCTAACAAAAACAACTAGTTTGGCTGTTTCCAAGTATTTTGCAGTGTGTTTTTGTCCAGATGCCAGGCACAGTTATTGCATTGCACAAGAACTAAACTTTCTCCAGAATTTTTTGCTCAGCATTTCTTAATACTAAGATTTGGGTATTTTATTAGAAGGGAAAATCAGCAAAGAAGATATGAAGAGCATGATAGCGAACAAATGATTTCTAAATAATTTTTGCTCCAGCTTGACTCTAAATCTTATCCAAGATAGTAATTACAGCTGAAACTTGCTGCCCTTGTTCCCCAAGATCAGAAATCTGGTGCATTTTTGGTAGAACTAACTCAAACAATGGTGTCAATGGAGGAATGAAGCTGATCTGTAGTCTGGGAGGGGAACTTAATGTATTTTTTTCTTTTTTAAATAGGTTGGTCTAACTGGAGCAGCCTGTTGTTCATGAAATATGTGCATCATAGTGTATCACCTCTGCTGCGATATTTTTCTCATAGAAAATTTGATGACAACATTACTCTTGAGCGATACTGTGAAGAAGGGCCAGGGATTGTTGCTTGGCTGAGCAGGAACAAATGGAGTATTTCACAGCGCACATGTGGCAGTGCCTTGGATTTGCAGTGGGACCCATTTGTTTTTTTAGACAATATTGACTGGGAAAGCAGTTCCCATCGATTCCTCCTCGAGGACTCTTTTGTTTTGTTTTGTTTTCTTCTTTTTCAAGAAATGGTGTTTCTTTGTAAAGCACCGACTTTTCCTGAGATAAAATAGACCTGCCTGAGGTGGCAAATAGCAGGGTGAATTAAGGTGTTTCTATCCGCAGCTAATGAAGCGGCACACGGATGCAGTGCCTGCTCTGCTGGGTCAGGGGCCAGCGGAGGGTCCGGCGGCGTTACCCCACGTGCTGTCCTGGTGTCCCTGTCCCCCCAGTCCCTGCGCGCAGCAGCACCAGCACCTCCTGTACCGGTGCTGAGGGGCATTTCTTGTTATCGTGAGGCATCCTGAGATTGAGAGATACAAGGTGTTGGAGGTATCGTTGATCACGTAGCGGTTCTGTGCGGTTTTTACTGTTACAAAGCCAGGACCGCAGAGCAGCTGCCCGACGGTAGGGTCATGCCAGGAAGGGTCTCGGGACGGAAGCACACCCAAGGGTGTCGGAAGACACGTATCTTCTGTCAGACCAACTGACATACAAACGAGCTGCTGGATGTGTGATTAGGTGAACAGCTGGTTAGGGAAACCGAGCGGTTAATTCACTACTTGCTGGTAGTGCTACTCTTAAAGCCTGACCCCCCTGCCCTGGGAGAACAGGAACCCCTGACCCTCTGGACCCTCTGACCCAGCAGGGGCTGCAGCAAAGCACCCAGCACCCAGTGCCCGGCTGGGACCAGAGCTGCACACTCCCGGGAAGTGCTCCTGGGAACAGGCATGCTTGCATTCAGTATGACAGCGTCAAGGAATAAAGTCTTAATTACATTTAAATGTGATGAGTATGAGTGCATTGTTACTGTTTTTAAGACGCTGTGTTCTCGCAGAGATGCCAGGAAGAACAGGATGGCTCCAAAACCTGCCAGGCAGCAGGAGAGACAGGGCAGCCAGGTTGTCTTGTGTTTGGTTTTGTTCTTCAGCTATTTTACATTCTTCTGTGCCTGCCCTATTATTATGTCCTTGCGTTTTATGATAGGATCATCCACAGTAAACAACAAAGTTGTTCATAAGTATGATGAAAGGAGCATGAGATTTCAGTTACCCGGTAGAATAAATGGAGAAGAATTTGTGCCTGGGAGCATCTCCTTCTGTCTTCTTCCAGTTGTTCTCGCAACTGATGCTGTTGGCTTGCTTTTGCTTCTAGCATTCATCCTCCATCACCATAATCGTACCTCCTCGTATGCAGGCAGGGAAGCTGCTGCCCAGCACCCAGAGGAGCCCTGCCTGGTGATGCAGTGTTTTGCTTTCAGCTGTGACTCCCAGGCCCTTTTTGCAGTGAGGGATGGGATTGGTGTTGGGGGGGTGCCTGGACTCTCCGCAGGCTCTGGTGGGACCTGCCAGCATCCGCCACAGCCGCAACACACCCGGCACAGCCCCTAGCACTCTCCAACACAGCGTGCTTTAGCCTAGGAGACAAGTTGCCAAATACCAGAGAGGAAAAAAACACAGTGCTCATTGCACTGAATTAACAGCACACCTACAATAATGGGGTGAGAGTAATTTGCGAGGGGATGTGGATAATGTCTCGCCTATGAAGCTCTCGGTTCTACGGTGGGGCAGGAGCTCACAGCATCCGCAGCTGCCTTCTGTGCCCCTCAAATGCCAAAACTTGGTGTCCTTGCTGCCGTTTAAAGTCTTCAGCTGGGGTGGGCTGTGACTTCCCTCCGCTCATTGGGTCTGCAGTAACCCCCTGGGGCTGCTTTCTGCCATTATTTCTGAGCCAATCTTTTCTTTGGGAAAACCAAGATAAAAATCTCTTTTTCACCTTCTAGCACCACCCTGGGCTTGACCCCTCGCTCTGTGTTCAAACCCGCTTCCCACTCCTTCCCCTCCCTGCACCCTGTCAGTGTCTCTGGCTTTTCTTGTGCTGGTTCGGGTGCTGTTCAGATCCCCCCTGGTCCAGCACTCCCCCCAGCATCCCAGGACAATGGAAGGTGTTTGTCTGCCGGGCAGGGAGCTGCAGCAGCTCAGCGGAGGTCCCGGAGGGCACCCGGCCAAGGCTGGGCGGTGGGCAGCGGCAGATACTGCGGCTGCTCGCTGCTGTCCAGGGCACACGCTGCCCTTCCCTGCCCCCCACGACACCCCCATCTGCGTGGCTGGATGGAAATACATCTGTACATCACAGCCCGCCTTCAGTAGCATCTTCTCCAGTTGCCGACAATTTACCTGTTGTTCATGCTTGTGCCTTCTCCTGGTGTTTGAGGCCAGGCTGGAGGGGGGGTCGATCTCCATGGCTCGTACCTCTGAACCCCATGGGAATGCTGCAGGGTTGTGGCTGTCACCGAGCAAAGCGCCTCGGCAGGTCCCGGCACCGTGGGCAATGCTGGTGCAATGCATGAGGCGGAGAGCCCAGCGGCATCGCAGCCGAATCTTGGACTGAATGGCGAGCGGGCTCCTTCGTTCCCCAGTCCTGCTTTTTAATGGGCTGAGGGCAGATAATTTTTTCTAAAGAAAAATTGTTTAAGTGCAAACCCAGAAGATGACAAAGAGAGAGCTGGGTGGAAAACACTGAACTAACTGGCCCTGTTCTTCACTGGTGAAGTGAAATAGCGTGGCACTTCTTTAACTTTGCAAATGCTGCTGGAAAGATTCTGCTGGTGCTGAGAGCATGGCAGTGCCCCGACTTCGTGTCTCAGCCTCACCAAGGACCTGACAGTTTAATGTGAGCCTGCACTGAAGTGCTGAAATGAAACCTTGGCCTCCTCCGATCATCTTTTGGGTAATTAATTGTCAAGAAATGCTCAGAGGGTAATTTGCCTTTTATTTAGGTGGATCTAATAATTCAATACTTAGATGGATCCAACAACCATTCACTGTATGCGCTTTAAAGATGCACCTAAGGGCAGTCTGTCACTTCTCATGCTCATAGCTAATGAATGAAAAAATGACATAGAAATGAAAGGTAAAGGAAACGGTGGCAGAATTTAGAGTGATTAATGCTTTGAACTGGACTTGGAGTGCAGCAAGTGCTTTCAGTCTTGCTGAGTGAATTAAATAATCCAAATTAGTAATACATTTTAATTTTTTTTCCTGTGTAAAGACATTAAAGTGCTTTTAGCAAATGAGGTAAAGATTTTCCCATCCATGTTTAAAACAAAAATGGAGCACTGTGCTGTGGCATGCCCAAAGCCTGTGGCAAGCTCATGGCATGGGCTGTGTGCGGCCGTCCCGTCCCCCACGTATCCTCTCCTGTAGTGCCCGTGAGCCTGATTGCCCTGAAACCAGCTCTGTCAGCACTACTGGTGACAGCGGTCATCTGCGTGCAGCCATGGGCCACGCTGCGGAGAGAGGAGCATCCCCTCCCAGTGAGAGCCAGGGCCCTGTGGGATGGTCTGGGGCCACTTGGGGGGGCTGGGGGGTGGCTTACCCCAGGCATCCCAATTTGGAGGGATTTTACAGACCCTGCTTCTGCCTTCAGCTTGAGCATGGCTGTGGGTCCCTTCAGGCAGTGGTGAGCTGCTGGTCTCTGCTCTGCCCTACCTGGAGCTGCCCTGTCTTGCTAGCAGTTGACAGATGCTCTATTGTGTTGGCTTTGTTGATAAGGGTATATATTAATTGCTAAGGGTATATATTAATTGCACCCTCATCACTTGTAGCTGGACCATATCTGCCTTGGGCCATTTAGTGCATTTTTTCCTCCCGGATGCCCTCTATCCATGGCACACTCGGTGTCCAGGGCTGCCCAAAAAGCTATGGCCTCTGAGGGCTCGCTGCTGCTGGGCAGAGCAGTGGGAGCAAACACAGCCCAAGTCACGCGGCGGAGATTTTCCTGAGTGGATGCGCATGTGTTTTGGAGACGTTCCCTGTAAGCATATGTTTAATTTCCTGTGGAGAGGGGAAAGGATTTGCCAGATGAGATTGATTCTTGAAACTGGCAAAGCATTTTTTAAGAAGTAAATTCCCCTGGCTCTGCCTGGCGATAGCTAGTCAGCAGGGGGTAAACTGGCACCAGCTAGGGCCACTGCGGTCCGTGCTGGGTTTCAGTGCATTCTGGCTTTAGTTTCAATTTTAATATTTTTCTTTGAACGTCTTCCTTCCTGCTCCACCATGTAACCAGAACAATATCCCCCATCTCCCTGGAGCTGCAGCCCTTCCCTGGGCTCTCCAGTGCTGACATGTGGCGGCTGCATCTCGCAGGCGTGCTGGGGAGCCCGTCTGCATGGCAGTGACCCTGGCGGACCCCCCCAGCTGCCTCCACCCCCCTGCCCTCCGGCTGGGCTCCAGCAGGACACGGTGGCCGTGCAGGGCCAGCTCTGCGGTGCCTGCTCTGGTGGGTTAGCTGTCCGTCCTCCCGGCCAGAGCAATGCATCTCTGGCGGCCATGACATCCTTCTCCGTAGGGATGTCTGCAAGGCAGGAGAGGTTCTTGCCGAGGTAACCCCCCGCGCAGTGTCCACATGCCCAGGATGCTTACAGGACAGGTTTCAATGCTGGAGTGCATCTGCCGAAGCCCTTGGAGCCAGGTCTTGCAAGACCTTGCAGCTTGCCTGCTCCAGTGGGGAAGTTGTGTTGTATCCTGTGCCTAAGCTGGCTGCTGTAGCAGAGGGAGTATTTCCCTCTGTTAACAAGAGTATTTCCCCAACTTTTGTTAACTTCCCCTCCTCCACCCTTAATATATACCTACAGGCTCACTCTCTATAGAAACATTGGAAACCAGATTTTAGCAGGCCTTAGGGATTGCAGCATTATCCATCTTCTGTAAATACTGCAGAGCTGTGTGGAGTTGGAAACCTTTTTATGACTGCAGCTCGGCTGAAAAAGAGCGCTGTGTTCCTGGTGCGCTTCAGGATCACTTCACTTGTCAGCCGGGTGGACGGCAACAGCTGTTAGAGCATTTTGGTTTAAGTGTTTCATGAAAGCAAAGTGCAGGAAAAGGAATTTACTGAATTTTAAATACATCTTGCGCATTGAGATCAGAGTAAGCATTGCAGGTAAACCAGTAGTGTTCTATACCATAGAGACGCTTCTTCCCTCCCCAGAAATCTTCCAGAGACTTAGGCTTGGAGTACTTGGTGCTACAAAATCAATGGAGATTTGTGTCTTGGAAATGAAGCTCCAGCGCTGGAGCTTATCCCAGCCCTTTAAATCTAATAATACCTGTTGTCAGCATCCAAAGGCCAGACACCCTCTTGACAGCTCCTAATTCCACCCCGAGTGGCCATCAGTATGAATAAGACAGGTCTCTGTGGGCATGCAAATGTGTTCAGTTCTATTTAACAAAGATAAATATCTTAATTAAGATAACCAACCGCCTCAGGGATTTTGAAAATTAGATGAGCATGAGTTCCACAGTAAGAGCTTGGCGCAGATGTCTTTGGCTGCTCTTTCAGACAAGTCTGACGACCGTGACGGGACGCGGCTCTGCAGCTCTTGCGAGGGCCCCGTCCTACCTGAGATGCTCCCATGGGGAAGGGGTGTCACTGGTGCTGGACACCAGCCCAAGCCTTCATACACTGGCTCAAAGCAAACGCGCTCATTTCCCGCCCTGATCCATCTCAGCCAGCGAGCAGTAAATGTTCTTGACAGAGCAGCTTTAACCATCCCCTTATGTGCTGCCGGTGGAGACTGACGAAACTCGTGATGAATTGCCGCTTTCAAACTGTCGTCGCACCTGTTTTTTCATCCCTTTCATAAAAGCTTTTTTAAAAATGGTATTTTTAATAATGAGTAGGCAAGTGCTGAAGCCCGCCGGAGCCCTGCCGTGGGGCTGGGGAAGGGCTGGGCTCGCGAGGGGTCGTGGCAGCAGCATCGCTGCCGCTGAGCGGCTCAAAGGCAGGAGCTGAACACCGAGATCGAGAGCGCTCCTGGTGTGGGCCAGCGGCTGAGCCTGCACAGAGCCCAGCCCGGGCTGCAGAGCCAGTGCTAACGGGGTTGACATATTTTGGTTTATTACTTGGCTTTTGAGTGTTCCACAGGGCTTGCGAAGAAGAGTGCGATGGGCTCTTGGGACAGCGGCAGCCTGTCCCAGCAGGAGACTTTGTGTCTTGGTGTTTCTCCAAAGAGTTTTTGCACGGAGGTGTGAGTTGGCTTTGGGCACGCTGGGAGCCCCATCCTCGGCTCGGCTGTGCCGGGGGGGTCCCGCGCGGTCAGGAGAGAGACGCTGATGTGCGCCGAGGTGGAAGCCGCCTCCTTTCTGCTCTCCTCACCACTTTGAAACGTGAATGTCTCTTGCGCGGTGTAGCTGGTGCACGGTTGCGGGGAGCCCCGGCGCGGCGCCGCGTACCTCTGGACGTGGCCCTCGTCTCCTGAGCCCAAACCGCAGCAGGCGCCGGCCTCTCTGCAAAGCGTGCCTCGTCGGGGAGAGGCTCACGTGGGTCCTCGGAGCCAAGTGCGCTCAGTCACTGAAACGCGGACTTGCGGTCCTTGGCTGTGGTTTAGAAAGCTCTGCACCTTCCCTCCGTAGCAGCTCACTGCGCTACTCGGCAAAAGAAGCTGAATTATCCCTTGCAGGAGCAGAGCCCCAGCATAGCAGCTTTCTCTGCAGTCCCAAGACCTCCTAACTGCCCTGCCACTGAGATAACTGAGGGTGAGGGGGCTCTCAAGAAGCCTCCAGGGTGAGATGCAGCCTTTTTTTTTTTTTTTTTAAGGAAAAAAAAAAAAGTCTTACATAAGTCAAAACATCTGCTAGTGCATGACTAATGCCTTCCCTTCTCCCTCCTCCCCTGGTGTGGTAACAGAAGTTCATGGGAATTATATAAATGATTGTTTCCTGTAAAAAGTTATACATTGTTCATAGGTCTTTTGGGGACAAACCTCACGTTCACCCATCCATTACCTCGCGGTGTTTACTAATACCTTTGGATCCAGCTGACAAACACGTTCTGCTGCCCTGCTGCATTTCTGAAATGAGCTGATAACAACAAAAGTCCAAACCTATTGTTCCCAGCCTGGCTGGTGCGAGGGTGGCTTTATTCCTGCCAAAGTCAACTTAACTGGGACAATTATCTACGTTTTAAAGCCGAGGTTATTGATCTTAGCGTTGACAGCTGAATTAGCTGGGCTCTGCCGGTGAGTAAGGGTGCTGGGGCATGCGCGGCACGGTGCCCGTCGGCGTGCCCGGTGCGGTGGCACTGGCCGTGCTCTCCCAGAGCGTCCTGCCGACGGCGGAGGTGTCTGTGCCTTCCCCAGGGAGGTGCCGACCGGCAGCAAGTGCAATGACAGAGCAGGGGATTTGCATCTTTTTGGTTTAAGGACATGCATTGGCAAGCTCCTGGTAAATTACCTTATGGTTGGTTTGTCTTATGAAAAGTGCAAGGAAATGTTGTAAAGACCTCACAGCTAAACTGGCCTCAAGACATTATTTCATTCAGGCGGTACTTTCCCATGCTGGCAGTGCTTCTGTGCAATATCTTTCTAACTTCTTTGCTGACTTGTTTGCCTCTTACTGGTTTAAACCCTTAATGGGTCCGGCTGGCCGGTGCAGTAGGAAGGCAGCAACTGGGAGGGGATGAGGGGCTCCCTGCCCATCTTTTGCTGCTGGGAGCAGCCCCAGCACCCGGCTCTGCAGTGGGAAACCTGCAAAGCCTCGTGCGGGCAGGTGCCCTCTGCCCAGCCGCAGGCTGCCGACCTCCTCCCGCTCCCCTCCTGCATCCCAGCGGGAGCACCGCTGCTGCCGGTCTGCCCAGTACCACCCAGCGGGGAACTGGGCTAAATCACTTTTGTGTTGAAATTTTAATGATGTGTGCTGCTGGCCACGGTGCCGGGTCTGGCAGAGACGGACGCTCCTGGCAGAAGGAGCCGGAGCCTGGGGGACTGGGGCTGCCTCTGCGGCCGGGCACGGGCAGGGCTGGGGAAACTGGGTTGGTTTGTTTCTTGCAGCCGATGCCTTTCCCCCGAGCACGTGTCTTCCCTTGGCCGTGGCTGAAGCAGCTGAACGGCTGCAGCGTGTCTGTCTCATTTCCAAATACTGCACTGCTGCCACAGGACATGCTCCAGGTTTCTGCTTTTCTGTGGTCTGGGAGGTAAACTGCTGCTAGCGTTACTAATGGACTTCTGCTTTTAGCCTGAGTGCTGCAGGCTCCTGTACCAAGGTAGAAATCATGGAGTCAATTAAGTAATTACCTGGTGTTTCAGTTGTCAACATACAAGGCTTTTTGATTTTTACCATTGGCGTCAAACCCTACATGCTTCTTACCCCAGACTCATCAGCAGTAATTTGTCCAAACCGCTCTGCCCTGCGGGTTCGGGGTGGGTGCGTGAGGCGATGGGAGGGAGCCGGGCACCCTCCTGCCCTTTGGAGCTCGCCCTCCCGCTGTAGCTGGACTTGAGAGGTGGCACAGGGCACCGTGCCGGTCACCGCTGGCTGGTGGCACCCGGCCGGACCCTGTCCTGGCACTTTCTGGCCGATGCCTCGTGAGACCCGGCAGAGCCGGGGCTGCGCTCGCTGCTGGTGCGGAGCGCGAGCCCTTGGACGGCAGAGCTGTGCGGTTGTGCTGGCCAGGAAAGTTTAGTATTTCAGTCAACTTCTGGACTTTTCAGAAAAATGGGCTTTAAACCCTGGGCGTTTCATCACCGTAACAGGCTGCAGCTCGTCACGGTGCAGCTCTGACGGAGTCACCAGCACCGCTCACCCAAACACGAGGTGCGAGTCCCGAGGCTGCCGATGCTTTGGCACGTTCCCGACAGGACAAATAGATCACTGCGGAGCTGCGGTGTGAGCGTCTTCGTGCTGTGTTGGCCAGGAGGAGGGAGAAGACCAGAAGCAGATGTCGCAGCAGATCCTGGCTGTCTATCGCTGGGTTTGCCGTCTCTGCCATGCAGAGTAGCGCAGGCAGATTCACGGTGCCCGGGCAGTGCTGCATGCACGGAGCACACATGGAGCGCGATCGGCCCCTGGGAAAGGCAATGCCATCCATCCACTTATCTTTATAATTTATTTCTGCTCTACATATTTCTGCGAATATGATGTTTTGATCTTTTTTTTTTAAGCCTCCTTTATGTTCTGGGGTTATTTCCAAGTAGCCGTCTAATCAGATTTTTTAACTGTTTTTATTGTATTAGCTGACAAGTACAAATAAACTAGAGGGTTTTTAGAGTTTTAATTTTTATAATTGTTTAGTGAAACCTATAGAGTAATCTCCAAATTTTCTGGAGAATGAAATAAATGTAATTTTATGGGAATAACATTGAAAGGGGGATTTAGAAGATTGAAGATACTTGAGAAAGTGTTTTCAAATTCCAACCTACAGTCTCTGCACAAAGGACTATCAAATTCAGAGTTTGGTTCATACAGCTTCGATTCCCTTCAATAGCATTTTTCTTTGGAAAAAAAGAGAAAGTGAAGCCATTGCAGCCATCGTTAGCAAGCAGAGGGCAGTGGCGGATGGGAAGGGCAGCAGCTCTGAGCAGGGGAGCAGCACGTTCCCATTTGCTGCTGGTGCCTGTTCCCAGTCCGAGGACTGGGGGAGCTGGTGACAGCTGTGGGGTGTCTCCAGTGATGATCTGTGCCCGTGGCTTTGCTGGTGCCCGCAGTGGGGAATTGGAAGTTGTTTCAGGGAGGAGAATGGCTTTTGTGCTGTGGCTGTGGGAAAATCACGCTGCGTTTGGTTTGCACGGGCTGTGAGATGGGACCCTGGAGAAATAAGACTCTTCTGCTTAGTAAGATGTATCATAAATGAATAAATGTCACGCTGTCTTGCTCCTGTTTTCTCTATTTCTTATCAGAACAGGCTCTTGAGATGCATCTCTGCAAGCTGACTCATTCTGGAATTTATTAAAACGTCTCCTTTTGACTTGCACGCCTCTGAAAACCAGAAGGCAAAGAAATGGCTTGTAGACAGCAGAGCAGAAACGATCAGGCAACGCAATTCTCAGAGCCTTCCCCTGTCAGAAAGGGGGCCATGGGATTTATCCTACCTTCCAGCAGCGTAAATCCATCCGTGTGGAAGGGACACCATCTTCCCCCACCTCCTCAATGCCAACTTCGGCGAGCCTCTTTCCATTTTTCTTCAGCGGCTGCTGCCTGCCATCCCTCTGCTTTTATCCCATTAGAAGTTTTCCAGATAACTGTGATTTACTCCAAATGAAATTCTAGTAGTAAAAAGAATAGAGTCACTTTAATTATTTTTTCCTTTGAAAGCAGGATGGTGAGCAATATTGTCTACCAGGCTCCAGTTAATTTGGCTTTTAGCCTATTTTGCAGTTATTCACCTGCATTTCTTAACTATGTTATTCACTGTAGGCATGGATAGTGGAAGAAATCATAAATCTTGCTGCTTACTATTAAGCTAAGGAAAACCCTGGGAATCAGCGGCCTTGGCTGGGATGCTCTGAAGCGTTCCCTGATTCAACACGACCCCCCTGCACACCAGGTCCCCCCACTGCCCCGCTTCCGCACCCCCTCGGAACGTGCCGGTCTGTGCGTGAGTGCTATTGCTGAGCCGAGGGGCTTAAATCACAGTAGTACAGTGTGGGCTGAGAACCCTGATGTCGGAAGTGGGGGTGGGAAAGAGACTTTCAGCTTTTCCTGGAACAGCTTGAAGAGACGAGGTTTCCACAAAATCGGTCAAATGCACCATTTCTTCCTCGAAGTTATACAGAAAAAGAAAACATCCGTAAGTATTGCTAAGGAGGAGGAACCTGCTTTCCCTTTTTTTTTTTTTTTTGTCTTAGTAGCTCACTTCTCCAGAAGAGACTTTCAGTACGATAACGAAGTGTTTTATAGCAAAGAATATTTTCTGACTACTACCAGTGAGCTGATGTATGAAAAAAGAAGCGCCGGTAGTGAGGCTGATTAGCCACAATAGATTATGCAATCTAGAAAACATGTCAGCCACTGAGTGTGCAGGATCTCTGACGGGCAGAAAATCTCATTACTGAGCCGGGGACAGCAGCCAGGCGCCGTTTTATTCAAAATACAAATGTGCAAATTAGCTACAATGAAAGGCCAAGCTGTCGGAAACAGGAGCTGTTTACATCTCGTTGCAAATGCGAAAGTGGAGCCTGTTTCATTATAAAAGATGTCACAGGCCGGGGATTTGTACTTGAAGACAGTCTTACTTTCCCAATGGGAAATTCAGGCTTGTGGCCGTGACATCTGACAGTGCGGGGGCTGGATCCAAACCCCTCCACACGGGACCAGCCCTCTGCAGAGCCGGGCTGAGCGGAGCTGCAGGGGCCAAAAACAACAGAGATGGTTTTGCTGCAAAAGATGATGTAGAAATTTTCCATATTGTGATGGTAATTCCTCTCTTCTAGAGCTGGGGCTAAGGGACTGGTGGAAACCCCCTGGTTCGTCCTCGTTTCTGAAGACTCCGGCATCTGCAGTGACCCTGGTGCCATTCATTTACAGCCAGTTTCAAGTACTTACTGAAGAATTGTTAGAAAAAAGCACATGTGGGTTTTGCTGGGCTTGGGTCTCTTTAGCAAATAACTTCACCCAGCAACAGTTTTTATCAGCCCCAAACTAGTTGTGAATTCATTTCAAATCACCCAGATGGCATTGGTTGGGGAAAAAAATTATGAAACAGTCTGTGGGATGGTGTCTGCTGATGCAGTGTTTCAGAGGCTTCACATGAGGCACTGGACACCAGGCTTGGCTCCCTGCCCTGCCCGCGGGCTGCCAGGTCCTCCTGGTCCTGGTCCTGGTCCTGGTCCTCCTCCTCTCCAGGCCGTGCTGTGGGGCACCCACGGCTCCAAGGCGCTTCTCAGGCAGCAGAGCCTTCAACCACCCAGCAGGTGCCCGCTCGGTTTGTGCAGAGTGGAGCAAACCCCCCAGACCTTTTTCTACTCTTGGTTTAAGGCAGATTCACGCCTTTCGCTCCTTTTTGTGTGTGGTTGGTTGGCAGTTGACTGGAGAAGAGCTTTGCGAATCCCAGTCGTTGCCGCTCTTTCTGTTCAGCCCAAGCTATTAAGTACTTGTACGCTGGTTTTAAGCAGTTACTCTGTTTCTCCATGGAGTCAGGTGAATTTCAGAGCTGGGAGAAGGATGACTCCTACATAAAGTTTCCATATTCAGAAATTCAGCAAGGAAACCTCTCTATAAATGTAAATGATATCCAGCAGTAATGCAGGAGTTACGTGCCTTCATGTCTGCTCTACAGGAAGGAACCGAATGGTTTCTTGGAGGCTGGAACAGTTGTCTGTTGTGGAGCAACCACAGAAATAGCTGTTCCTTTTAGTGAAAAGCTCTGAGCAATATGGAGAAAATTGGCTTAAGTAAAAAATGCAATTTTTCTTACCCCCTGTTTATGCAAAGAAGGAAACACAGTTTAGCAGGTACAAATATATGGTGAAATTATTTACAGAACAAGAAAACTTGGGCATGACCTCTGTGACAGTCTGCCACACTGAACTTTCACTGATTTATGCTTCCAATAGATTTTTAATTAATACCATTACTTCCTTTCTTTTTTCTTCAGTAATTATAAGCAGAGCATCAGCTGGCAGCGAGTAGTGCAGAGTGCCATGACTGCGGGAGGAGCCACACAGCCCAGCGAGTACAGCTCTGCGGTGGGGAACAAATGTGCAGTTGAGGGTTTACAGATGAGAAAGGTAATAATGCAGAAAGGTAATAACAAGAAAGAAATAATGCAAGAGCTAGCTATGCTTAATGGCTGGCAACGACGACAACAAGCTCTTTTTGCCTGTTAAATGATTTCTGGGAGTCCCAGTCAACATGAGACCGGAGGAGAAAACAGATAATTCTGGGACTGGAATTTGTCCCGTGAGGCTTCATTTAAAATGGTCTGGCTAGGGTTTTGATGGGAAAAGCGGTGACAAAGGCTCTTGCTCACACAGTTGCCCAGAAGATGCACAAATAAACAGGGAATGAGTGCCTGTTTATGGTGCCATTAAAAAATGTACAGCCTCTTTGCCAAAGCCTCCGAGGGATGATGAAATTCTCTTCGCTTGTGCCTCTGACAGGACTGGCATCGAGCAGAGAAACTGGGACGGGGATCTGGTCTTGAGGCGCAGCTTCCAAGGAGAAGGAAATTTTGACCACAGCCGCATCAGTGCCGGACGCCCGCGGGGAGCTCGGCAGGTGCTCGCTGCCGCATCCCACCTTGCACGGGTCTGTCCGTGTGCTGGGAAAGGGCACCCCAGGCGCCGCGTCGGGGCGTGCGACGGGATGCAGTAGGGGAGACCACAGCCCCTCCGCTCATCCGCACAGCAGGGTAACGATCTCTGAATTACCTGCTGTAGCTGCATATACAGCAGCTGCTTTAAAGACTGCTTAAAAATCATTTTTGTTTCTTTCATCTTCTCTGTTTATAACACTTCCTGAGGCTCAGAAATATAAACTTCCTACAATTTCTCTTTTACCTGCCCCCCCCCCCCCTTTTCTCCCAGGAAGGGCAGTGGGACCTGGTGATCCTGGGTTGAGGGGTGCCCCGTTGAATGGCTGGCTGGGCATGGGTGCCCTTGCAAGAGCAAAGCAGAAATACCAGGGTCACCTATGGTCAGTAAATTCAACAATGTATGGAAGATTTCTTTCCTACAATTAGATAGCAGCACATAAAAGCCAGGGACATCAACATCAGTTTTTGTCACTTCACAATTAGGTCACATGTTAGTGTATGAATATATTTCCTGCTGCTTGTTAATTCATAGATAATTAATTAGCAGACATGTCTGATTAAATTGCAAATTAAAGAGGGGCAAATATCACACAAGTTCATCTATCCTGATTTTGCAGATAAAGCTGAATGAAAATTTTCACTGAACTTTTTGGTGGGGAAGCAAGTGTTAAACATCTATTATGTTTTATAGGAAAGGGAGTTACTCTCATTGGAAACTGACTTAGAAAAACACTTTATTTTGAATTTATCAAAATGAAATGTACTCACTTTTTGTTGCAAGAGTCATTACTTGGAAGACTGAATTATAGAAAGGGAAAGAGGCAAACCAGAAGCAGCAGTAGTAGAAGAACTTTAAATTATTGTGGCAATGTCTGGTTAATCTGAACCAATCATTTTTAAAAACTGTAGATTCGCCCCCCCGCTCCACCCCGAATTGTACTTTTCGGTTGCATTGAATTTGGGTTTGGAAAGTCTGGGAATCTCAGCTCTACCCTAGACAGGAAAAGAGTTTTCTTTGCAGGCTGAGTTATCAATATCTATTTATCACCGTCCAGAAAGGAGGCTTGCTTCTGCACTGCAAGTACCACAAGGTGGCTGGAGCTGTTTTTTCTGCAGGTGCTCTGGTTATAAATTGCTCTTTCTTTCCCTGTTTAGTTTCACTGCTAATACATAAATCCAGGCATAAAGAGGCTAAGTTGACTGGGAGCCAAAATTGCCTGTTCATAGTTCTCTTGTTCTAGCTATTTTACAACCCGTTTATTTGATGAGCAGCAGTTAACTCAGTAAAATGAAGAGATAAATGCATTGTAGGTGACACGCACAGCAGCATGAGGAGCAGTGAGAGTCTTTGCTGAGGCACAGTTAGCAAAGCTGTGATTCAGGGAAATATATCTTCAGTGGCTGCTGGAGACTCATCAGCATCTTGGCGAGACGATGCTGAAAGTGCTGGGGACCACTGGTGTTTACTAACAAGCAGGCTTGCTGGGACAAACTTCTCCTGGTGGGAGCATGGGCTGGCAGGAGGCACAGGACAAATTCATGCCCTCGGTGAGCTCCAGAGCTCTGGGCAGAAGGTCCATGATCAGCTGTAGAGCTTGATGGCAAAACTTGTATTTCTAATTAAACCAACATTGGAAAGTGCTTCAGGTGGCCGGAGCCCAGTGAAAAGATATTCAGCCTCTCTTCCACTTCTGAGTAATTAATTGTGGGAAAATAAATGGTGCATGTTGGAGCAGCAGCGGGGTTGGGGAATGATGTCTTACTCAAAGTGGCCTTGCTGTTGACTCCCTCCTACTGTTTGACTCCTTTGACTGCCACCCTATGTTCTTTGGACTGCCTTCAGGAAAAGGGAAATATAAGCCGAAAAAAGCTAGAGCAGTTTGTAAAAGAATTATGCGGAATAATTTGCAGATCTGGGAGAACCTCCTGACTTCCAGTCCCTGGCTGTAGTGTCAGGCGCATGGCTGCCATGATTTGATTCATTTGGAGGTTTGCTGGGTGATGAGCAGGGCCAGAGCTTGCGAGAATGTTGAATCAAGTGCATTTTCAATTATCCAAATTGTTCTCTCCTCCTAGATAAGTTCTTTTTAAGCAGGTGCTGGTGATGCTGCTGCACCTGCATCCCTGGGTGTGAGCTCTGGAGCCCTTTGGCTTCTCCCTTCAGGTCCGCACAGATTTACACAAAGCCCATCCTGGCTACAGCCAGCACCTTCTGTGGAGCAGAAATCCCAGCTTTTGTTGAGGTCAAGTGCAGGAAATAAGATTCTCTCCCCCTCTGGTATGTTCACCCAATACAGCATTTTAGACATTGTCTTGTCTTCCTCCAGAGCATCTTATTTTGGCTACCCTACAACTGAGCTAGATGGAATGCTGCTGTGCTCTGATACAACACTTGCCGTGTTTCCAAGGCAGAGGGGATGTTCTTGTAGTTGCTGTGAAGTATTTAAAACATAGCTGCATGGCAGAGTGATTTCCACGGATCTTACCTTAGGGATTTACAGGATCTTCAGTAAATCTGACCCCTGGGCACCGTTCTCCCCTCCCAGTCGCAGCATAACGCACCACTGCCTTTCTTGCCTGGTGCTGCTCTTGGTGTCAGCGTGGGGAAACCTGCCCCTGGCCGGGGGGAGCAGAGCCCGGGCACTGGAGATGGAGCAGAGGGAGCTGTCCCACCCCAGCACTGCAAAGGCTGAGAACTGCTTAATGTTCTGCATTTTGGTGGAAAATCAGCAGATGTATGGCACAAGAGGCTAGGAACAGTTTGTATCCAAACTCTGCTCCCAAGTCCTTCAGCTGAAAAAGGCTAAATCTGCGCAGGAGAGCTGAAATACCACCTGAGAAACACTTCAATTAATGTACTGGCATTTTTGCCTTTGTATTTCACCTATTTTACCCATTTTTCCTCTGCATGGGAATGCAAAATGTTGTTTCCTATTTGATAGCTACTGTCTGTTACCTTAATTGCAGCTCTCACTGGGGGTGAATACAGAGCACTGAATGTTGTGCACACTCAGAGACACAGAAAAACCACATAGGAAATCACTAAAAGAAATTTAGTGCTGGAAAGTAAAGTAATTTCATGCTGAGAAACAAAGGGTCGTAGTGCTGCCTTTTCTGGTGCTTGGATGCTAATTATGGGGTCTTTTTGCTGGTACTGTTTCTTAAAAGCACACAGCATCCTTGCATTTCTGTAAGTAGCTGAATTAATTTTGTTCAGCTTTTTTTTTGAGGGGAAAAAAAGGAATTGCACCCAGGCTGAGAACCAAGCAGCCAAACAGAGACTCTAAACCAAAAAGCTGGCAAAAGAATAAGCTGTTGGAGATGATCAAATAGAATGGAAAATATTACAGACCTAACAGTGCGTCTAACTGTGCACAGCTTATCAGTTTGATAGTTTTTATATTGGAATAACTCAGAGCTAGTGAGATTACTCATGATTTTCGTAACATTTATTGGATCAGCATCAGCGTCCAAATGGGAGGTATCTGCATATGCTAGAACAACAGCTATCTAGCGTCAACAAGCATCTGCTGTAGCAGAAGACCAAAATCAGCAAAGACTAATTCATTGATGGCTTATTATTTGAATTTTTGTCCCTGCCTCCAGTCAGGGCTGCAATGGGTTTGTCTGCTGCCTCCTCTCCCCAAGCTGCCTGTCAAGCAGTCACTGGCATTTCATGCTGCCCTTAGGTCAGGTCCAACTTGATCAGCATTGGTTTATTATGAAATGCCCAGAGTGATTTTACTCATCGTGTCTGTCTCAAAACAGTTCAAGAGAAAGTTTAAATATTATTTCTGGCTCCTTCAGCTGCTAACAGCTTTTTCATGGAAGTTTCCATGCTGCTCTATAAAACTGTAAGATTTTTTTCCACTGATTTACATTGGCCTGAAAACATTGAAGTAGACTAAAAAAAAAGACAAAAGATTTCGTTTGTGCTTTCAAGGCATTTCTGTGTGAAACAACCAGATACTCATGGACCTGTGGCATAGACAAATAGCAGCAGAAGGGAGCTGACTGAGTTCAGTGCAGTGTTACCTGCCAGTATAAGCTCCGCTGTGGGTGATAAATATGTTTCAGCACACGGGCTGTGAACATTTTGACTAATGAAAGGTTATTAGGATTTCCCTAATTGGGAAATGAGGGAATTGTCTTTTGTGCTTGGAAGGCAGTGACCGAAGCTCTCGGTGTGCTGGCTGCACTACTGCGCACGAGGCTGGTGCACTTTGCTTGCCACGAAAACGGTAGTGGGGTGGTGGGACCATCACTGAACTGGAGGCTTTTAGCCAACAACTAATGACATGAAGAAAAAAGTAGCACCTCTGAATCAGCCTCTGCTGTCTGTTGTCTTTGAATCTCACAGTGATTTATACATGTTCAAAAAAATAACAGACATTGCAGGGCTGACCCAGCACCACCTTACAGACGCTTTGATAGCCCACCCCCATGAAATCCTCCTCTGGCTGCTTTGATCCCGTGCCTGATTTTTCTCTGGCAGAGGAGTGCTGAGAGCAGCCAGGAGGGGAGCACCAGCTTCCAGCTTGTTCACCCCACCGCTGCCTCCCAGGGACGTCTCTTCCACCCGGCAGGGCTGGATCCGAGCCTGCGCATCCTCATTGCCTTCCGGAGCGGGGTGCTGCTCCCGTGTCCTCCACACCACCCTGCTGCTGGGCACATCTCCATCTTCCCTGATGGCACAATTTGTCTAACAGCAGAGATCGGTTAAGTCATAAAAGTTAAGCCCAGGTTTTGAGTGGAAGGTACTCTGTCTCGTGAAAGCTTATTTCATGGCTGTTGAGGTCTGTTTTTGTAATGGCTCTTCAAAGAGTTCCTGGGTTCCCTGTTCAGCAGACGCAGGCTTCCCTGTTTCATCAAAGCAGAGGTAAGAGTAGGCTGGGAACACCAGAGCCTAATTAACAGTGCATTTAAATCCCATTTGGTAATGGACGCTTGGCCTGATGAAGTTCGGGGAGGTTTGACGCCGTGCTGAGTGGGATGCGCTCACTCAGTTCGAGGAGGAGGAGGAGGAGGACTGAGGCTGAGGGTCCTTGTTTGTGTAACAGCAGCTCCAGCGGGGGTCCAGGACCTGCTGAGGTAGAAGCGAGGCAGAAGGAGAGCCAGAGGGGACTGCTGAATGGGCAGGGAGGGAGGGAGAGCCCAGGGTGGAAACGTGGACTGTCAGCGGACACAGCTGCCATCACCTGTGTTGGCGGAGCCATAGCAGGGGGGCTGTGGCACTTTGGAGCAATAATTTGCTCCTTATCTCAACTTTGAAGTTCATATTTTTGACCTCTCAAAAGAGATATTAGAGCGTTACAACAAATTTTATTCCTTTTGAAAATGAAAAATACACATCAGAAGAACTTTTCATGGGAGGGCAACATATGAAATGCTGTATAATGCAGTGGTTTTGTTCTGGTTGTGTGTTCAGGCATGGAAAAAATGGAATATAAATTGTAAACACTGAAGCAGTCATTCACATTCACAGCTGTAGATGTTAAAAGCTTTACAGCAGCCATGTGAAGCCCCTGAGCAACCTAACAGATAAAGAAAGCGAGGCGCAGGGGTGGTCCTTGTCTGAAGTTGAACGAGTGGGTTTTAGAGCTGGGAATAGACCCAAACTCTCCAGAGAGCTGACGCTGAACAGGCCAGCGCTGTTATCTGCCAAGGAACAAGGAGCTGAGCAAAACCAACAGCAGCGATGCTTCAGCAGCAGCTGATCAGGTGCGTGCTTTGGGTTGAGCATTGAGTGCACTGAAGTAGCGGTGGGAAGCAGAAGGTCCTCATGTTGGCAGACGGAGCTGGGCCGGTGCGTGCACAGGATTCCCTGTGCTGCCAGCCGCCGGGGAGGACCAGGAGATGCTAATGCACCAGCACGTCGGTCACTGTGCTGTCCGCAGCTCGAGCAGCAGAGCAGGGTCATTGCTGCCAAGGGCTGCACAGAAAACCTGAGGAAGGGAAAGAGGCTGTAAAGTGCATGAGTGTCTCACAGGGCCCCAGTGTCAGCTGGAAATGCCAATCATCGATTTGTAAACTGCCACTAAAGATGAACTGCAGTTTAAATTGGATTTTGTAAAAGCAGCCATAAAACATCTTGCCACGCAATGCCATTTCCTCTATAAAGTGCCTTGCGCAAAATGCCCCCAATGCTGTGTGCTTGAGACAAAGCTGTGTGGATCGTTGCTATCTGGTCGTTCTGTTTGCTTGCAATGCTCTAGCTTGCCAAGTTCACAGCTCTCTGAGGAAATGGTGGGAACGCAGAATAAAATGTCCTGGTGTCAGGGGTGTGTGGGCTCCGCTTCTGCATTTCTCCGAGGGTGAAGCACGCAGAACACAGTGATTTTTGGTCAGGTTAGTATGCTGAACCAAATAAATAGCATCAAAGATGTAGGAAAGAAGTACTTCCTGAAAGCCACTGCAACGAAACAATTAAGTAGCATTCACAAAGTTTATCCTTCCATTCTGCCCCATTACTTCCAAGCTTCGTTACGCCATTTAGAGGACATCAGATCGATGGTAGGCGCAGATGACAGCATTAGCTTACCCAGCAGAACAGCCCCTTCTCTGTCTCTGCCACACTAAATAGCTTGTTTGGTCAATATGCCCTTTGCCAAGCGGGTGGTATAGGAAGAACTAAACTATTTAATAAACAGTTAGAGGCTGTAAACACTTAGTGAAAAGGCTTGTAATTTTTGATCTAATATATTGTCTCATTAGAAGTCTTCTATTAATTTCAGGAGGCATTTCATATACTGCTTGTTTAAAAAAGAGGAGGTCCACATTTGAGAAATGCCTGCAGAGCTGGAGGCCTTTCTGTGTTTCGTGCGTTTCATTCCCTTGCCCTTTGCTGGGCTGCCAGAAATGCTGTTAATGCGTTAATGCTCCTGGCTGTCTCCTCTCCAGCCCAGCTGACTCCTCTGGGATGAACTTCCACCGCTACAGGTCTGACTCCCCCACGCCGCTCCATCTGTCCCCGATTTGGCTGCTTGTGCCACCGTTGCGCTACAAACCAGTGTTCCTTCCCAGGTGAAAAGCACCACATGAGCTCATTTTCTGTTTGCTAAGGACAAAGCACCCCGAATTCACAGTAATGTACATCAACCTCCAGATTTGCTATTTATGTATTTCTTACTTTTTTTTTTTTTGCCTTTGCTTTCTTTAAATTTAAAAAGATTGAGCAGCATCTTTTATACCAAGGTAGGCACATTTTATTCCATGCTGTTCTTCACTACATGCTGTTCTCAGCTAAAATACTCAACAATTAAATGGCACACACACTGGACAGAGGGTCCTTTTCTTATGGTGCTGGTGAGCCAAGTGCTGCCATAATGGCCACCCGCCCAACCTGACCCATTTCACGCGTGTTCTTCTCATTGATCCTATGAGCTGCTAACGGCTGAGTGGCACTTAGCATCGCTGGTTGACTGACAGCGTCTGGTCCAAATACTAAAACTGGATCATCTCACTGCCATGAAAAATCCTTGAAGCAGAAATGTTAAATTTCTTCAGTGCCTCCTGTCTCTGAAAAGGATATGACAGAAAACAATTCTACATAATCTTGTTAGACTAATGCTATTATTTTTAACGAACCATTTCAGATTGTGCCTTGAGAAGAAGGGGAAAAAGAATAAAATTTCCTGGTTCTGATAGCTCTTTCTGTCTCAGAAAAGAGAACTTTGGCACAAGCACTAGACATTCACTAGGAATTAGATGCTGACAGTGAGCATCGGAATGTCCCAGTTCTCCTGCCTGTGAAAACAGAAAATGCTGTCTCTGCTGCAGGAATATTAAGAGGCTAAATACATTGATATTAGCGCAGTACTTCAAATATTTATGTCCTGGTCTTGCAAGGTGTTAATGAGCTATGGTCTGCAGCAGATGCTGGGAAGGGCACAGAAGAGTGTTTGTACCCCTCGGGGATGTGTGAAGGAAGCACCGCCATGCTTGCGGGAGTTTTGGTCTTGCCCCATCCCAGGCCAGTCCTAACGCTGAATACCCTACTGTGGTATATGCAAGAAGAGAGAGATTTAGCTTTGTAAAATAATACCATACTTCCAGAGTGAACTTTTCAGTGAAGTAATTTATATGTCTCATTTAAACTCTACTCTTCAGCTTCATGCCTGAGAATTCTGTCTGCATTTTTTTCTAATAGTCAATAGGAGTTCTTAAATGACAGTCTGGGTAATAGTGACTATTATTAGAAGATTAAAGCTGCCAAATTGAGTACACTCTGGAGAGACTTTTGATCCCAGCTTTACGCACTTCTTTCCATATAAAACTCTAATGGCAGACCTTTTAAGAAGCGCTGGTAATGTGCTTTGAAAGGGGGGGGTCTGAAATACCATTGCAGCTCTCAGCCAGAGTGACTCTGCTAACTCCTTTTGATTCTGACGCTGTAGCGTGAATAGACAAGTTCTCCCCAAATATCGTCAAAAAAGAGAAGAGGAGCAGCGAGTCCCTCTCGTGCTTGGTTCACCCTGAGCATGCCTCTGGGAGCTTTCCTGCGGCTCCTCAGCCTGCGCCCGCCCCAGAGCGAGGGACCCCGCTCCCCACCTGAACCCCACCAGGACAGGCTCTCTTGTCTTCTTGCTTCAAAAGGCTGCACTGAGCATTTGGTGAAGGAAGGGGAAATAATGTGATTTCTTTTGCTTCTGTCGTCTTGAATTTAGAGGGAAACAGACTGCAAACAAATTCCTGAAGAAAAAAAAGTCATTAGTGCTACCAGTTACTATCGCAATAAATGTCACAGCTAGATTACGTTTTACTTGGAAGCATGGAACTAGGGTAGAAACGTCTTACTGGACATCGAAAATACACCCCTCTGCCTCCAGCAATGACTCTATTTAAACCCCCTGTGTTTGGACTCTTGTAACTTGCTAAATGACAAAGGTTGTAGTATTGATTAAAATATATATGTATATGTTTTTAGCTCATAATCTCGACTGCTTACAAAACTTTGAAAGTAGAAACAAGACAAAATGTAAATTACTGATACGTTCAGGTGGTATTGGTTTTTAGCTAAAACTATTTATTTCAAAAAGATGATGCCAGTTGATGTGCTAGCTGTCACATAAGTAACCTTTGACACTAAATAGTAAGCTCACACTGTGGTGCTAAACCTTCTTGCACACCCGTGACTTACCCAAAGGCTGTTACATGCTACATCTTTGCCGTGTTGCTGCAGGCTTTTGACCAATGCTGTATGTTTGGCTCAGTCCAGGAAAGAATGAGTAAAGCTCTTTGGATGAGTGCTGGGTCTTAGCTATGTTGCTGGCCCAAACCTTGTCTTGGTTAACTTGTGTTGGTCTGATGGGTTGTTCACGCTGTCTGCACTGGCAGATGTTAGATCTGAAATGCTGTTATTTTGGTTGGCATGGTGAATATTTAATTCAGATTGCTATTGAAAGGATTGCTTTGACAGAGACTTTGTATAGTCCCATCTCAAGAGTTAGTACTTCATGGTGGGATTTTTTTGTTCTAAAATTCTCAACATCAGGCTAAATTTAGTCATGTAGAAAACAGTAAATTGCTGCCAACTTTAACATAAGGGCAGAGTTAGGTCAATGTTAAATGTTTTTGAACAATCTTATTCATGGTATTCAGGCTCTTCTCCTCTTTTTAGTTGGGAATGACATGATGAGAAACTTTCCACTGCTTTGAATGTTAAGGAATCTCTGAAAATATTTAGAAACAATCAATTCAAAATGTTCTATGGTTTGGGTTTTGATTTTTTTTTTTTTTTAAGTACAATATGTTCTTCTGCAGATTTTCATCCAATCTACATCCTTGTGTCCCAGAGGCTTGTTTCCATGGTGCATTTGTATTTCTATCACAAAGTATGTCCAGTGACACATACATATGAGAGGCAGATCTTAGTGGAGCATTTCATTTCAAGAGCAATCTACTATGGGCAGCTGAAGACGATCCATTTGTCTGTCAGAGAAAAACAACAGTTCTGTAAGCAGTGCTGAAGCTGGAGCACCATTTGGGAACAAGCACTTTTTACATTATTAAGTTGTGCGCAACCAGCTGGGGACTATGTAAAAGTCCACTTAAATATTTTCTTTGTCTCAACAGTACTATGAAAATAAGTAGCTTCTGGAGATTTGCTTTGTGTCAGGCTACTCCACCTCATACTAAGCTTTTCCATACATTTCTCTCTGCTAACAGAACAGGGCATTAAGCTTACAGAAATGCAGGTTGGCTCCTACTGGTATTTTAATTTAAATGAGTATTTCAGGGGGGTGGGAGGAGGGTGTATGTTCTCTGTTTTGGTGTTCTGTGTAAAATAACAAGTTGTAACTTGGTAGTTCAGCAAAATAAACCAGTTTAATACTGCTACACCAAAGTCCAAAGTGCCAATAAAACAGCGGGAAGCATTCCTATGGAGGAGGATAACTGTCCTCACTCTGCAGGAGTTCTTGGGTTTAAGTCTGCTCCCTGGGACCCGCCATGCTCAAGCAGGCTCCAACAGAGCAGGCAGGAGCATTTTGCCTGTCCAAATTCTCCCGGCAGTCTGGTATGGCTGGAGGGGGGTGAGAGGCTTCCCAGTGCCTCTCCCCATGGTGGGAGAGCTGCTGCGGGACAGCCCACAGGACTGTGGCCCACGGGGAAAATGCTCGCAAAGAACCACGCTCTTTTTAGCTGCCAAGACTGGGGGGGCATCCATGGCTCCGCCGGACAGCTCCAGCTTAAATGTCCTTTGCTGCTTCTAAATGACGACTGCCCCTCTGTGGGGTGAGACCCCCAGCTGAGACGGCCCCCAGCTCCGTCCCTGCCACCCTGTCGTGTCTCTCCAGATCCCCCGGCACAGAGCCACCACAAACCAGATGCACTGCAGGATGGCTCTGCTAAATGCTGCCCGTGAGAGGGAGCAACCCACAGCCCTGAGCTCACCCCCTCACTGCAGGCTGAGGGTATAATTTGGCCATGCTGCCTAAGAAGGTGGATGCTCTCTAACTTCTGAGTCATACTTTTTTTTGGTATAATGGAGAACGATTCAGGTGAAAGCACAGGTTTGCCAGTTTTTTTGATGTGGTGCTTTTACCATGGAAATAGTTTAAGTTGCTTTTTATTCAGTAGCAGCCTGTTTGGATGGTGCTCAGCTGTAAACTCATTGCCCTTTGCTATTCACCAGTCTACCAAAATAAAAAATAAACATGTTGCTGTAGTAATGAAATGCTTGTGTCCGTTCCTGGGGAGGATGAGTTAATCGCCCACCAACAAGCTCATGTCAGAAAGTGTGCAAACCTGGAACAAGATCTGCAGAGTGCATAAAGGAAGAGGAAGAAGAGAAAATTGAAAAAGAACCATAAGAGATTGAAACATTAATTTTTCACAGCTCGCAGAGAAAGCAGAAGAAATGGATTCTTTAAGGTGAAAATAATGGGCACTTAAATGGCAATGAAATTATTCTGTGAATTCTAGCACTTTTCGCAAGTGTCAGACAGTAATCAGATCCATTCAAATATATAAATTCAGAGATTCATAATGCGTAAGGCCAGGAGAGTCCATTATGATCATTTCTTCTGACCTTCTCCATCGTGTGGGTCATGGAGTACCTTTTATATACATATAAGAATTATTGAGTGCCAGTTCATGGAGCTTGACTTTACTTTATCTGATTCAAAAATCAGAATAGCACAAATCAGGAGTAAGACTGTGGAAATTACACTGCTACAAAAACTCATAGGAAAGATCAGGCATGCATGCGCATGGGTTTCAGATAACAGCACATTTGAGTCACCAGCAGCTGCAAAAGTGAAGTGCTTAAAACAAACCTGTGAAATGAAGGAAGCAAAGGGAGGCATTATTGTTCTGCAGACTAATATACAAAATAGTTAAATATGCAGTGTGTGTGTGTAAAAACCTCTGCTACAACGAATTTAATCAACAGGAATATTCGTAACAGTGTGCAGTGTGGAGTGAAGTGTATCAGTGCATTGCAGTGGACCATCTGCAAGAGGACTGATGCCGTTCCCCTTCATTGAGCACCCTGTGTGATGGGCACTACCTGCACACTGGCGGGACGGCCTTGGTGCAGGCCTTGGTATGTGGCTGGCTTCTGAAATTTGAATTGCACCAAGACAGTGCAATTTGTTTTGCAATTTTATCCTACATGACTTTGGCAATGTGCTTAGTTCCCCCAAACACCCAGGCAATTATTAAACCTTCTGAAGCCACATCGGCAGTACGCAGCCATGACCATTGCTACCTGCCATTTTTTTGGTTTTCATCCATAAGGCCATGTATTTTTAGCCTGGGTTTTGTGATGTCTCCTCTGCAGAAATCAGAGAGTCAAATCTGGCCATGCCCAGGATGGAGGTGATGATGATGATGATGCTGCTGCTGCTTATTTCCATGGCAACCCAACACAGCCCTGTGCATGCCTGTGCGGAAGGTCGTTCCCATAGCAAAGGGCTGACGTACACCTGTGCAGAGAAACGTAAACAGAAAACAGGACTGATTGTGAGGTGGTGGAGTGAGTTAACTGCAGAAGGGAAGTTGGGGGGGGGGGCTGTTTTTCCAAATCTCATTGACATAGTGTCTTAGATGTTTTTTAAATTAATATCTCCTGGAATTTACGGGTGAAGACTCTCACATCTAGCTTATGGGATCACTCAATGACACACCTCATTTGTCACCCGAGTAAACAACTTATCACAGTGGTTGAGAATTGCATTGCATCCACAAGCTGCCCATGGGAGTTCAATGAACACAGCAAATGCATACAAATCAGTGCCATTATTTTAGCTGCTTTCACAGAATCATAGAATCGTTTAGGTTGGAAAAGACCTTTAGGATCATCGAGTCCAACCGTCAATCAGCTTTGGGGATGTCTGTGTCATGTGGTAACTTCCACAGGTGCATTAAAAAGGGGAGAGGAAGGTATTGAAAATGCCTGGTAGAGGATGCATTTGGTGCTGAAAAATTACTTCAGTTAATATTCTTCCACAGGATCTTAACATTTCCCAAGTGGGTGTTTAACTGAACATCATTAGAAGATGCAAGCGGAACGTGTTCTAGCCCTGAGATGAGAAGTTCGTGCTTTCAAGAGGCTTCTCCCAGGCTCCGTACCGGGTTCCTGCCGTGCCCGGGGGTGCGGCTAGGCACGTCTCCCCGGGAGCCACTTTCCGAAGCTGGGCACCGGGGTTCGGTGACCAGCCAACGGCCGTGCTCCTCGTCGGCCTCGCCCCCGGTGCGAGTTTTGCGTCGACACCTTCGTTTTCTGCTGTTCCCTTGGAACACCTGTGTGGAAAGAGGCCCTGGAAGGCCGCTTACTGGGGATGGAGGCTACTGAGGCGAACCAAAACGGGCGCTGCGAAGCAAGCGGCACCGGTGGGAGACGGGGCTGAGACGCCAGCGGGCTCTGCCGCGGCCCGGCGAGGCGGCCTGGCCCTGGCCCGGCTCTGGCTCTGGCTCTGGCTC